>NC_142934.1:65917001-66007001 GCF_046866305.1 Octopus bimaculoides | reverse complement strand
ACAGACTACCATCTTAAAAAAAGAAAGCACACATGGATAATGTAGTCCAAGATATATTATGCCTGAATAAAATAACAGTATGGTCATGGCTCTGTTTGAACAGAGTGATCTGGGGGTAGCAATAGAAATATAAAAGAAATATAAAAGTGAATACTAACAACTGCAATATCCAACACTAACATTAAGATTATGTGTGTTTGTGTGTGAGATTGTCTTGAAATCATGTGATAATAGTCAAATGAGCATCACCATCATTACAAGTGGCATTGTTCATTTCCAGTCTTCCACAAAAAACAACACCTGGCCACAGGGAAATATTACTTTGCTGGGAAACTGGTAGAGTAGCTGGCCAAAGAAAATTTGTTTTAACAATTAATATCTGACCCATACAAGCATGGGAAAGGGGGCATTAGATGATGATGATGATGATGATGATGACAATGACAACAAGCTATTGTTGTAGTATGACCTGTTAGAAATAACTGCCAAATTTTCCTCAAAACACAACGTATTATTTTGAAAGGAAGGATATATTGTATATTATGGACCCAAATTAAACTCTATAAAAAAAATGATAAAGAGGTTGCTGCCAGAATGCTGATGCATAGTCCCAGGTCAACCCTGATGGAGCAAGTCTATCGTCAATGACATTTCAACCCTGATCATCTCATTTTTATTCAGATGCTGAATGTGTCTTTTTTTTTTTATGTCTGTAGAATGTGAATGAACTGATGAAGGTTGAGTGACTGTTTCAAGATTTTATCATTGGCTTAAACTGCTAAAATGTTTACATCATAGTTTGTTCTCTTCAATTCAAACTGTTCTGGGTCTAAACAACAACAATGGCAACAACAATAAAATAGTGGCTGTAGAAATTGTATTGATTAATATAAGAAATTAGTAATGACTGTATTAAATGCAGATGTTCTATTTCAGAATCTGATTGAGAGCCAAGATAAATACAACAGTCTCTATGCAGACATGAAAGAATACCAAAGAAATACAAATGAAGAAATTGCATCACTGAAAGTAAGTAGTGTTTGAAAGGAGGAAATTTATCTTTGTTGCAAGCTTAAATTAGCTCAGCGTCTCTTTCAGGAACACTGGGACCTGTGTATTGTCATGCAAGGTGACTATTTCAAAGGAAATGATGTTAAAACTGATAAATAAGTTATTTTTTATTTAACATAACTAATCTGGGAACTTTTTGAGACTGCCTTGTATGCCAAAATTTTTAGCCATTCATTTATTTATAAGTTGTTGCTCTTTTTTATATTCCAGACAAAAATCAATTTATTAACTAGCCCTGGAATGAATGGCACTATTTTGAAGCAGATTCAACAACAAAGGTCATCATCAGAAGTCGAACAACAGCAACAACATCAACAACAACAAAATTACAGTTTGTCCTCTCTGCTCCATCAGCAGTTGTCCTCTCAGACCCATCAGCAGTTGCCTTCTCAAACCCATCAGCATTTACCTTCTCAAACCCATCAGCAGTTGCCCTCACAGACACATCAGCAGTTGCCCTCACCAACCCATCACCTGTTGCCTTCACAGAACAATCACCAGTTGTCTTCACAAATCCATGCCCAATTACACACACACGTCCAAAAGCTACAGCAGCAATCATCTACACAGACCCATCAACAACCGAAGCAAACAACTGTGCAAGTTGAGCTACAGCAACAGAAGCATCAATCAACTGTGCAGCTACAACATCAGCAACAAAAGCAAGAACTGGCACATCTTGCTTGCAGTTTCCACTCCTTTCTGGATGACTCTAGAAAACGTACACATTTCTTTAATTTCAAATACCATTTCTTTTTATTGCGGTTTTTCTTCTCCTTTAGTATACAGTCTGGGTGATACTTGGGAGATATCTTGTTGAAGCAATTATTTTTACAGCCTTTCCTACTGCTAACCTTTTCAACCATCAAGTAGGGTGGAGCCAGAGTTTTGTCAGTCAGTTTGTTAGCAGAATAACTTGAGTACCAAAGAAAATGGTTAACAGTATTTCCTCAAGTCTTTTTACATTCTGAGTTCAAATCCTCACAGGGTTGATTGAGTATTAGTCACATACTGGGATTAGTTTAATCAATCATTTTCACTGCTAATGTTACAAATCTATTTTATAGCTACCATTCTATGTTAGCATAGGAAAGGCCAGAAATTTTCATATTTGAACATTTGCATTTAAATTATTTGAGAAAGGATTGTTGCTTATAGTTGTTGTTCCTCTGAGATCAACTTTGATCAATGAGACCTATGATCAAAGAAGTTCTAATTGTGACATCACTTCATCTTTTTTGAAGATTAATGAATCTAGGTATACTTCACTCAATGTATACTTTTTATTTTTGCTTTGCTATTTTTGAGATGGTAGGTGTAATTTAAGGGAAATGTGGCTGCTGTTTTCAGCACTTTTCTTGTTCGTTTTCACCTCTCTTTGATCTCTGTTGTCTCATGAGTGAGCATTGTTGGTGATGGAGGAGTGAATAGCTTCAGTCCATTCTACATGAGCAGGCTAATGATTAGATGGTATAATATTTGGTGAAATATTTGAAGTTAACTCACAAGTCTCACACTATAAATACATTGCAAATCTACTACATAGGCCATCATACAGTATTTTGTTGTGTGAGATCCATTTTAGCAATTTAGAAGTTTTGTGCTGGTTCAGGTCACCTTGTAAATAATCATTGCCTGGTTTTGTACTATGTTGTACTCATTGTCGTGCAGCTTTTGAATTTTGCAGGGGATAATGTAGCAAGAGTTAATCCTCTGGTTCAGTATACTGGAATATGTCATCCTTCTTTTCTAATTTTCTATTTGTTTCTGTAAGATTCGATGTGATTTTCTGCACATATTGCATCCAATTTTGCTTCTTGCATATGTTTTATATGTCTGTCTGTCCATAGGTTTGTTGGTGGTAGAAATTTGTATCCAAAATGAACAAGGTGAAATAATGTGCCATATAGCTTAGTTTCCTTAGAATAGATTATGTATTAACATCTTGTGTTAGAAAACTCACATTGAGCCTTACTCATTATCATTATTTCTCTATATATATACATCATTATATGCAATATCATAAATGCTATGGATGCTGAAGCATTAAATAAGGCAAATAGAACAAAACTATAATGAAGTGCCTGTTTATCATAAAGTATCATTCTTCTAATTCAGGCCTATTTGGATCAGCAACAGAAGAAGAGAATACAAATGGTTGGCATGATTCTTCTGCAGTTTATGAATCGCATCAAGGAAATACTCTGAGCAGTTTTAAAGCAGCTTTCCAGCTTTCTCCTCCTGTGCAAAAAACACATGTGTCTTCAAATTCTAAAGGTCTGGAGAATTTTTAATACAGTTTATGAATTCTAATAATTTACCATTTTGCAGGCAGTTTCAGATAAACAGTTTTCTACAGTTGCATTATTATATTCTTTTAAATGCTCTTTTATACTATAGGATTTTAAATTCAGCAGTGGATCTAAAAATTCATTGTTGATTTGAAACAGTGTCAGTAAGTTCTGCTGGAGCTAAGCTTATAGCACTAGGGTAGAATAGAGTAAAGTGCTTTCTTGGAAAATACATACAATAACTGTAACACTACTGTAGCTGTCAGTGATAGCAGCAACTCTCCATCATCCTAACCAAATAGATCTTTGGGAAATACATTGACGATTATATACTTGCATGCTAACAATCTACATTCAGCATTCTAGAGATACTAAGCCACTGCTGAGTTGAAGAGACCCCAATGGGAACTCCAACATGCAATAATTTATTGTATGAAATGCACTGTGTCAGTCTTGGCATAATTCTTCTGTCTCTTTCTTGTAGCTCCTGGTGGTGGCTACTGCAGAGATGTTTAAGGTGGACTTAGAGCATAACATTTGTTGTAGTGTTTTAACCAATAACTTAGACCATGGTTCTCCAATAATTTTGTAACTGAAAAACAAGGATGAAAGATATGGTTTAAAAACCATTTCATCAAAGAGAGGTAGAAGCAGATTTTGAGGTCTTTTTTTATATATCAATTAGTCAAAGAAGAGGAAGACTCTTGACTTTTGCATGACTTCCTAGATCAGAGAGATTGATATGGTTGATACATAGCCTGAACATCTTTAGGAAATATATGGACAAGGAGGGGTCTGGTCTGAATGCTTGTAACAGAATGAACTTTGCTAAATGCATCCAAGGACCTGATAGTTGAATTAAACTGAGCAACATATTAGGACAACCACCTAATATATACTTAATACATAAACCCTTGCAATTGTTGTTTAACTTCAAATCAACTCTGATCAAGAAAACCCATGGATAAAGATATTCTAATCATGACCATCTTGTCCTTCAGATATTTAGTTGAAAATTTGCGGATGCAATTAATAGTAAATTTACTTTTGCAACATTTAAGAGCTAGCCTTTGATCTTCACTTATTGGTTACTTTCATAAGGGGTCTGTTTCCTTTAAGCTGAGAAATGAGTGTAATCTTTTACTAACTAGGTAAGTTTAGGTTACAAGACTTGATCTAAGCTTTAACACAAAAGGTATTGAGTAATCAGTAAAATTTTGTTTCATGTTATTCTTACAGATCCGCTAGAATTTTTAGATGAAGCTGAGCTCTCAGCATCGCAGTCCATTTTTGACTTGACACAACAACCTGCATTGAACACTTCAATTATATCAGATAAGCATGTTACTGAAACTATTTTACCAGGACAAATTCCAGAAGTGTACCCCTTTCAGAATGACACAACTGTTAATTCTTTTAAATCAATAAACTCGGCAAATGTACCAGTTTCTCAGTCAGTATTGCCTGAAACTCACAAAGACATACCTGCTCGAGACAACTGCCTTTCACCAGAAATAGAAAGTAAATCTTTCCTTGCCAGCCAAATTGAAGAATTAAACAAGCAACATGAAGAAGCAGAAAGACTTTTACAGAAATTTCTTCAGAGTGGAAAAGAACAGGAAGAAATGTTGAAACTTGGAGGAGAGTTTGAAAGACAATCTCAGACTGAGTTCCAGAGAGCACAAGGAACTGATGATGTTCTAACATTGCCTACATCTAACCAAATCTCAGATGAGGAGCACCCTCAAACTCTAGAACAACAAAGAAGTAACTCGCCACATATATTTAATGGTGTATGTATATAGAGTTAGTTTATTGTATTCCTGTTTTTACTTTAATTCCTCATGTTATATTTTTACTGCTTTATTGGAATTGTTAAATATCATTCTCCCTCTTATCCAAGTGCTTATCCTTATTGCATATAACTTGTGATATAAATATTATATAAAACTTGAAGCACAGTCTTGCACTAGATACTTCCTTGTGCAATGCACATGCCATGAGAATAAGGTTACAATAAACTTCTTTGTGAATTAGAGCTTGTACTCTAGCCTTAGTTCTAACTAATTGTAACTCCTACTGTGACTCCTAACCATTTTAATACTAACCATAAACCTAAGTCTAATCCTACCACACAGGGATCATAGTTTACTTGCAAGAGGTTCCATTTGTCAAATCTATAATTATCCCAAGACATTTCTGCAAGTAAGATAGTGATTTCCAAAAAAGGGTCCAGAGCTCCATTCTACCGTCAAAGAGAACATAAAAAATATGAAATTCTTGTCTCTTCTTTGAGACCATTGTGACTTCAGGGAAGTGAAATTGGGTAGGAGGATTGGGAAAATATTTAACATGGTATTCTGGGAGTATGGCAGATTTAACAAGCTGCTCAGTTTAACAAGACCTTCACTACAAAGTCCTTGAGTGTCTTAAGAAGTGTTCATTCTGTTGCAAACATTCAAGGCAGATCCCTGTTCCCTTCATATCCACATTTCATTTCCTGCAAATGTTCAAGCTGTTCATCATTTGAACAGTCTGAGATGACTTACAAAAGTCATGGGCACTGCCCCTTCCTTTTTAACTTAGTTAAAAAAAAAAAGGAGATAATGCAGAGAGGAGGGATCATCAAGCATTAATGGGTTTGAACAAGAATGGGAAATAGTCAGAAAAGCAGGAACAAGTGTGTGTGTGTGTGTGGTAGAAAACACAACATGCTGTTGGATTAATAGCATGTGAGTGATTGCAGTATGTTGCTGATTAGCCTCTAATCAGCTCTGTAATGAAGATGTTCCAGTTGTAACATACCCATTCTTTCATTCAAATATATTATTCAAATATATTACTAAATTTGTCCCATTTTG
The DNA here is from genome assembly GCF_046866305.1 of Octopus bimaculoides. Lineage (NCBI taxonomy): Eukaryota > Metazoa > Mollusca > Cephalopoda > Octopoda > Octopodidae > Octopus > Octopus bimaculoides. Next base: position 66,000,778 of record NC_142934.1, on the reverse strand, counting down.
AAAACACTAGATTTAAATTGAAGGGTGCTTTGATTGTTACTTCTGACAAGGCAAATGACCATATACGTTGGTGAGTGATGGTATATCAGTCAAATATATAGCATTCATTTAGATATGAATCTCTGTGTGCATTGATAGATAATGCAATATGCAAATTAATTCTTTTTTTTTTTTTTTTTACTTTACAACAATACCAGTTTCAGAGACAGTTCTACTTGGCAAAAGAAAATCAAAGAATTTTAGGTTTTGGAAAAAATGCTAAAAATCTTATAACTCTGTTGGACATTCAGTTAGCATATTGATGTATTCTGTTTTGTTGTTTTTTTTAAACATTTATTTCTTTTTGAGTAATTAAATTAGGTTAGTTTGTAACTAATAAATCTTAACAACCAGTATACATGTGAACAGTACTGTAAAGTTTATGCTTGTGTCCTGCAAAGTATCAGAGTTACAGTATGTTCTGATCATGAAGAGAGAGTTTATCCTTAATATCTTGTAAAATTGTAAATACCAATTCTCATTCATATTTTACCTTCAACTATTTTTAACCCTTTAGCATTCAAGCCGGCCATATCCGGCCAAACTATTTTACCTGTTTTATGTCCAAACTGGCCAGATCTGGCCTCTCATACCTACCCTACAATGCCATTCTAAAAAATAAATAATCACATCATCAAAATCTCAAAGCTACAAGATAATGCATGATTAATTGAAAACATTGTAAATAAATAAGCATTACATTTGATAGAAAAATCTGAATGCTAAAGGGTTAAAGATTCCCATTCATATTTGAGGAAAAATATCAAAATAATATCATTTTTCTGTAGGTATCTCCAGCAATATCGCCTATCATTGTTGAGGAATGTCTTGATCAAGCTGTTTAATTATTTGGTAAGTGCACTTTAAAGTGTAATGTTCGCCTCACTTATTCTTTGGCTGTTTCACTCCCATCCTTATTGTTGTTGTTTAGTTCCAAGTCTTGATTAACCCTTTTGATACCAATCTGCCTGAGACCACCCTTAGTTATGTGAATCAAATTTCCTATTTTAAACTGATCAAAAATTAAAACCTTCTCAGAATTAGTTTCAAATTTTGGCACAAGGCCAGAAATTACTTATTTTACCAACCCCAAAAGGATGAAAGGCAAAGTTGACTGCGATTGCATTTGAACTCAGAACATAAAAACAGACAAAATGCCAGTAAGCATTTTGCCCTACATGCTAATAATTCTGCCAACTTGCTGCTTTATCTTCTATCAAAATTAGATGCTAATTTATGTTCTTCATGTCAAATTTATTTTGATAAAGTTTTCATTATTTTAAAAATTAATTGAAACAAATCTAATATATTTCAACAAAATTATGGTAACAAAAGGGTTCGTGTTTGAGGCAATAAGGTCTGATTTAAAAAAAGAAAAAAATAATAATGAACATAGTAACATTATTAATTGTAGGTTTCTGACCAGTCAGTTACTTGCTCACTATATTTACAATGTCAAGAGTATCTGTGCAACCTGGGTGGTATAACTACCACATGGTATTTTGCACCCCGGTGTCACACAAACAGCACGTAAAAGCACCCATTACACTCTCGGAGTGGTTGGCATTAGGAAAGGCATCCAGCTGTAGATACCATGCCAAATCAGATGGGAACTTGGTGCAGCTCTCCTGCTTACCAGTTTTAGTCAAACCATCTAACCCATGACAGCATGGAAAGCAGACGCTAAATGATGATGATGACATATATATATATTGTCATCATCATCATCATCATCATCATTTAACACCCATCTGCTTTGCTGATATGGGTTGGATAGTTTGGCAGAATCTGAGAGGAGTGTTTTCTGCTCTTCTGTCTACTTTGTTATGGTTTCAATGGCTAGATGTCCTTCCTAACACCAACCAATTTACTGAGTTTAGTTGGGGGCCTTTCTCTTGGTACTAACACTAGTGAGGTCACCATGTTGCACGCAATACTAAAATCCCCTTGACTGAGTGGGACTCTAGTAGAGAGAAAGAACAAGAAAAGCGGCTTTATGTTAAGTGTCAAGAGGTTAAATATATATATATATATATATATATAGTAAAGGCACATGACTTAGTGGTTAGAGTGTCAGGCTCACAATCATGAAGTAGTGAGTCTAATTCTCAGACCCGGCTTTGTGTTGTGTTCTTGAGCAAGACACTTCATTTCACATTACTCCAATTCACTCAGCTGTAGAAATGAGCTGCAACGTCACTGGTGCCAAGCTGTATCAGCCTTTGCTCTTCCCTTAGATAACATCGGCAGCATAGAGAAGGGTATGCATGGGTGACTACAAGTCTTCCATAAACAACCTTTCCTAGAATTGTGCCTTGGTGAGAAACTTTCTAGGTGCAGTCCCATGGTCATTTGTGACAAAAGGGGGGTCTTTACTTTATATATATATATATATATATATATATATAGATATATATATACATAACTTTTTTATCATCATCAAAATCTAGAGTTCTAATTATATTTTATATTTTCAGATGAGCTATGTGAGCCAAAGATTCCCTCGTATCCGTCCAATCAACCAAGAAGAAATGCAAACATCATATCACACCTCAACTACCAGTTCTTCATTCCTTATCTATTTGTATTATATTATTTATAACCTTTGTTTTTTTTTTTTTTCATCATAAAATTATTATTTTAAGATTGAGTGGTGGTGGCAAAAACTGAATGCTGACCAACTTACAGTTTTGCTCTTTTATGTTCAGTTCAAACTCCACCAGAATTTACCTAAGTTTCTCATTTCACTAGATTCAGTAAAATGAATACCAATCTTGTAGAGGAAATGATCATTTCTAAAAGATGGAAGTTATCCACAGGGGCTCACCATTGGCTTGAATTTTAGATTTGTTGAAAATGATGTAGAGGACGGCATTGCACCGAATGTGCTTTCTTACCTACATTTTACGCTTCATCATTACAAGTTCAAATCTGACTCCAATCATATTATTTTTTATATTTCTTTTATCTATTTTTTTAAAAAACTTGTTTCATTCAATGAACTGCAACCATATTGGGGGTTGAAGGGTTTCAATCAAATGAATTGACCCAAGTACATATTTTTTTTTAAGGCCTGGTACTATTCTATCAGTCTCTTTTGCCAAACCACTAAGTACACATTGATGTAAACACACTAACACCAGTTATCAAGCGGTGGCGGGGAATAAATGCAAACACACACACACACACACACACACACACACGATATGTGTGACAGGCTTGTTTCAGTTTCTATCTACCTTATCCATTTGAGTCTTTGGTTGGCCCAGGGCTATCGTAGAAGACATTCACCCAAGGTGCTATGCAGTGAGACTGAATCCAAAACCATGTGTTTGGAAAGCAACTTCTCACCACATGGTCATGCCTGTGCTTTTATATATATTTTTTATTTCTGTATAAAAGGAGATCCAGGAGAGTTGATAAAATTAGAATGATAAGCTTTCCTTGAATTTTGATGATAAGCATTCACTTGTTCAATCCGTAGGTTGAGCATTGAAGTATTGTGTAAGTGATTGAGTATTCCATAGACATTTTTACCCTTCAGTGTAAATCTCAGTCTGAATCAGCATAATGCAGTATGTGACAAGAACGGACTTTTGCTTTGAAGTACAATCCCTTTGGCAAGCTTCCAATACAATTTCTGTCTGCCTGGTTTCATTCACAAAGCTTGGGGTTCACCTGACTTATTGTAAAAGACACTTGCCCAACCCAGGACCTGAATGTTGCAAAATGAACTTCTGAATTATCCCTGTACCCAGTCAACAAAACAAAAACCAAGGCTATAATGAAGTTTGCTTGTTCCTCTTATATTTTACTTAGCCAAAAATGTATAAATGAATATAAAAAAGCAATAAAAATCCTACCAGTTTCTTAAAAATAGAGCTTTTTGAAAATAAAGTTAAAAAAATTAATTCAGTTTCCTTTATTTAATTTCACCCTCTCATTTTTTAAGTATGAGTGCAATGTTTGAGTGATGTTTAAGTACAAGTTTGTGTTGCATTGTTTTTAGTTAATATTTTTGGCCAAGAAACTTCCTTCTTCTCATCTTTGTCATTTTTTTTTTTAATTAAAGGAAAGTAAAGTTAACCTTAGTAGACACTCATGATAATTAGGTTGGTTGGTTGGTTGTTTAACTACTAAGGGTATCTCCCATCATACAATGGGCAGATATTATTAGACAGCAAGCTGTGTTTTAACAGGGATTTGACTCCTAATTCTTGCATGTCAGTTATTTCCCAGAGTTTCCTTAGGCAACCTATATACAATGTATATAGTCCACAGATGAGATCCAGAGATTCTCCATATAGATGATATTTAGTGGTGCTCAAAAGATTCAAACTTAGTCTCCAACATGTTTACAGAGGATCAATTCCGAAAGGTAAAGAAAGGCTATGAGAGGAATCAAGTTGAGTGGGTGTAGGAGGCAATTATGCAGATAAACAAATTAGATACATTAAATATATTAAATAGGCAATTATGTGGATAATTGCCATATATACAATGGCTTCCCTACTAATGAACATTTGAACATAACAAATCTTATAGGAACCTATTTCGTCTGTTAGTTCAATACTACTCTTCGCAATATTGAATACTGTACACAACATTGTGAAAAAAACCATAATGTAGGTATATCTCAATAACAATTAGTAGAATATTTTATTCACCTTAAATAGTATTTTAATCTATTACGTGTTATGTTCAGCTATATTCATTCCTCCTCTACCACCACCCTTTTAATTCTGTCTCTCTCCCATCACAATCTCTGGGTAACAAGGGTTACATTGGATCTATGTATAATCAATATACCATACCATCATTCTTCACTTCTGGCCATCATTCCCTCTGTCGTAGGTCTCTCATTATTAGCATCTGTCACTCTCTCTTACCAGCAAACATGAAACTGCTATCATTCCCTCCTTTAGCACTCTCTCAAATAATTATTTATCTTATCTCCCTAGCAACCATGAATATGACAACAATTAAAAGCATATCTAAACCTTTATTTATTTTACTGATTCCCTAGCAACTAAAAGTGTGGCATTGATATAGGTTGCTGAATGATGATATAAGCATGTCTTAGCATTTATTTGTTTTGCCTGTCTCCTTGATTCGCAGAAATGTGATGCATCATCATCATCATCATCATCATTTAACATCCATTGTCCATGCTGGCATGGGTTGGACGGTTTGGTAGGAACTGGCAAGGCCAGGCATTGCACCAGGTTCTATAGTCTGTTTTGGCTTAGTTTCTACCCCTGGATTCCATTCCTAATGCCAACCACTTTACAGAATGCACTGGGTGCTTTTTATGTGGCACCAGCGCCCTTCATAGACAAGCATAAGGTGGTTTAGGATATCAACTCTGTTCTATTGTGGTAAGCAGGTCATCTTGAGTATAACAATGTGCCATATATCTTGACCCTTTGTCATCTTCTAAGTGTCAGCATTTTGAGATTGGCCTTCACTACTTCATCCCATGTCTCGCTCTTCCACGATTTCCATCCACTTTAAGTGATTAGCACTTCTTTATGCAACTGCCCTCATCTATATGCTTCACACGACCAAACCAGTGCAGTCTTCTCTTTTGCACACTGCATCTTATTCATCTTATGCCAAACATGTACACTGACATTGTACATCCAGCGGAGCTTACTATCTTTGTTCCTCTCTAGTCTTTGCAAGCCCTTTGCATTCAGGGACCATATCTTACTGCCATGTAGCATTGACGATGTTTTAACATTTGTTTTGCTTGTTTCTTTTACAACCAAAAATATTAGACTCAAATTGGAAATTTGTAGATCTAAGTTCAAACCACCTGCATAACATGAATTTATATTATTAACTGCAAAATCATTGGTAAATTATGAGATAGCTTCTTCCAAATATCATTTGCTATCATAGTCATAATCTCATGCCAAGAAATATCAATGTTGTAGATGTTATAATTCTTCCAGAATTCCACTCTTTTTGTCTAAGGCCTTAAAACTAGCTGTGGTACTTTGATCAATGGATTGGAAAGCAGGTATATCACCAAGATGTTGATGTGGTAATTGACTAAGAATGATGGGTAACCTAGGGCATTCTCTTGACCAAGCAAGACTTTGAAGGGCAGGTTTTTTTTGCAGCAGTCACCTACCACTTCAGAAAAGTGAAAAACCCAATCTTCAAAACAGTGGTAGATGGCTACACAACAGGAAGTAAATCTTTGAAAACAGCTCAAGAACCACAAGACTTTCTGAATGATGGAGTAATAAAGGTTTAACCCATTAGTATTTGGATTACTCTGTCAAATGTAAAGTTTATTTATTCATATTGTTTTGAATTAATCATACATTATCTCCTAGCTTGAAGATTTTGATGATCTGATTGTATATTTTTAGAATGGCATTGTAGTGTAGGTGTGAGAGCTTGGATCTGGCTAAAACAAGTAGAATATTTTGGCTGGATATAGCCAGTTAAAAAGCTATAGGGTTTGTACCAATAAGAATATATTGGGTCATCCTATAAATAATGTGGTTTTTTTCAACTGCATGAACTAAAAGTCGGAGGAGAACAGGATAAACTACCTGCATCAACTTGCTATAAAAGCAGGTAGTAATTTTACCTTGTCCTTAGTTTTAGTGCAAGTTTTGAAGAGTGCAGTTCCATTTTAACAGTTATTTTTTTAAAGCTATAATGGAAATGACAAATGGGCATATTTTGCTTTATGAGTTCAATAAAGACAGCAATGCAATGAAAAGTGCAAGGAATATTAATGCAGTATATGAGGATTGGACAATAAGCATAAGCCGATGTCAGTGGTGGTTCCAGAAATTCCGAGCCGGAAACTACAGCTTAGAAGACAATCCTCCGTCCTGGAAGATCTGTAGAGCTCAACAATAACATCCTGCAAACCCTGGTGGAACAAAATCCCATCATAACTGTTGAGGAACTAGTAGAGAAGCTTAGATTTTGTCATTTAACCATTCATTGACACCTGCACTAGAAGAAAAATGACCATCTTTGCTTTCAAGACAAAAGGTGTTCTTCCATCAGGATAATGGTTAACCACATGCAGTAAGGATGACATTCCAAAGGATGGAGCTGTTTGAATGGGAAATGATGCCCCACCCACCATATTCATCAGACATTGCCCCATCTGATTATCATTTAGTCTGAAGTCATCAAAATCATTTGGACGGAAAAAATATGAATTCTGCAGACGAGGTCAGAACAGTACTGGAGGAGTTTTTTCATCATGGACAAGTGTATTTTCGAAAAGGGGCCTTACAAATCTACCAGATAGTTGGAAGAGCATTGTAGAAAATGGAGGAGAGTATACTTTAGATTAAAAAAGACCTTTGTTTATCTTAATTTTGAAAACTAAAAGAAGTATTAAAAAACAGCATTATTTATGGGATAACCCAATAAGTTTTCTCTTTGTTGCCATAAACCCTAACATACAAATATTTTTTTAGATTTTATTAACATGGGACTGTGTTAGTTTATTTATATATATATATCTGTGGACAGTAAACATTGTTCTTACATGAAACAGTTAATGTATCAATGTTAGTATGTCTGTATTGTATGAACAGTGAATGTAGTGCTCAGAGAACAGTTAATATGTTAGTTTGTCTGTCTATATAATGTGGAGTATGTGAATGTAGCTCTCTTGTGGAACAGCTAAAGTGTTTAGTTTGTCTATATAGTGTAAATAGTGAATGTAGCTCACTTATAGAACAGTTGATATGTTAATTTTATCGCCTATAGAGTGTAGAATATGAATGTAGCTCTCACATGGAACAATAAATTAGTAATAAGGAAAAAATAAAACAGAACAATGAGTACAAAAACAAGGGTATGTGTGTATATTGTCTGGAGGGTATGTGTGTGTGTATGTATCATGAATGGGGATTGGTGGAGTCAATGAAATGGTAGATTATATGCAGTTTCTTAGGTGCATGTATGTGATTTTTAGGGTTCAGAAGACCGAGTAAATAGGTTATGGAGTTTGTGTGTGTGTGTAAGTGACTGAAGATGTGCAGAAAAACAAGTGAAATAAAGTGCAGAGTTGAAGTGGTAGTGGGAGCAGTTACAACTCCATTCAAAGGATCAGTGTCATCATTAGGGTAACAGTATGGGGGAGGGGACAAACCTTTTTGCCCCACTGAATCTGTTGTAGTTAAAAATACAAAGACAAACTAAGAAAGTTTGTATGGAAGTGGGGAGGGTTTTAAGTGATGTGGGAAAGAAGCATCTGTGTTTCTAAGGATGATGATATGTGTGAATATATGTATTTCTGTGTGTGGGGATATGCGTTTGTATGTAAGGAGTCATATAGGAGGGGAAGTGTCTGAAACACCTAGGATTATTTCAGTTTTTTTTTTCTTTTCATGTTTGCATATATAAATGTGTACGTGTGTGTGTATATATATATATATATATATACATATATATATATATATATATATATATATGTATATATATATATGTATGTATATATATATATGTATGTATATATATAAATGTATGTATGTATATATACATATGTATGTATGATTGTATATATGTATGTATATATGCATATATATATATGTATATATACATACATATATATATGTGTATATATATATATATATATATATATATACATATATATATACACACACATATGTATGTATATATATTTGCATATACATATATTTACATATACATATATATGTATATTTACATATATATAAGTATATATATATATATATATATATATATATATATATATATATATATATATGTATACATATGTATATTTATACATATATGTGTATACATATTTATATATGTATGTATGTGTATATATATATGTGTGTGTGTGTGTATATATTCATACATATATGTACATCTATATATGCATGTAAATATACATATACATGTATGTAAGTATACATATGTATTTATGCATGTATATATATATATACATATATATATATATATGTATGTATCATATAAAGTTATAAACAGCCACATCTACACACATGTATGTATGTAATTGTCTGAGAGTGATGCTGGAAGAACAGCAAGCTTATAGCTTTCTTTGCTTTCATTACTTTATCTTTTTTTAATGAGTTTTCTTGTTCTTGGCACTGTCGTCGTCGTTATCATTGTTGTTGTTGCTTATACAGCAAAAATAAAAAAATGAATATCTCTAAAACAATACAAAATCCCTCTTAGCTTTATCTCATATTTTTTTCTCTTGTTCCCATCCTTACATCATGATAATCCAGATATGCATTAAATAAATAAATAAATAAAAAAAAAACATCAACAACAACAGTAACAATATGAATTCTTTCTACAATAGGCACAAAACCAGCAGTTTTAGAGGAGAGGGCCTTCGTTGATTACAGTAAACCCAGTACTTAACTGGTACTTATTTTATTAACCCTGAAAGAATGAAAGGCAAAGTTGACCACAGCAGGATTTGAACTTGGAATGTAAAGAACCCAAAGAAATCCTTATATTCTGTCATTAATACTATAAGCTATGCTAGAGTGAATATATGATCCATCATCCTGTAGTTTTTACTGAAACTTGCATGCTCCTGGTCATCGAGGTGTTTTAATGATCTGGTGGCTATGACCTTTGTAAACAGCTTGTAGAGTTTAGACACCCATAGCTCAACATTTGGCCTCAGGATGAATTACATGGAAACAATTTATGCAGTCTGAAAATGTAACACAAGACCAAATAGAGGTGAGAAGTGACAAAATCAAGGAGGTAAGGGAGTTTGTCTAATTAAGGTACACAGTGAATACACACTGAGACATGGATGCTGAAATCTCAAAGCAAATAATAGTAGGATGGCAGGCATTTACCTCAATAAAGGATGTGCTCAAAGCAAAGCATGACAAAACCCTACATGCCAGACTCTTCAAAAGCACCATCCTACCTGCATTCTTATACACCAGCAAGATGTAAGGCACTGCAATGAGGGAAGAACATCAACTATGATACAAAGAACCATGGAAAGATCCATCGTAGGAATATCATTGCGAAAGCATACTCAAAATGAGGTAATTTGTGTGCAACATGATCACAGAATACCAAAAGCTCTAGTTTCTCATGTTGCAAGGTTCACAGAGAACAGGTGGACCCCAGACATTTGTCAAGTGGTACCCAAGTGATCAGAAAAGGCAATTCAGAAGACCTCCACAATAATAATTTTGTTAAATAATTTGGGCCAAGATAGAAAACAATGGCACAATCAAGTAAGAATTGGAATCGCATTGTGACCAGCAATGTATAACAAAATCCAATAGTCTGGTTGATACAGTGATATATATATACATATATGAAATGGTTAGCTCTTGGATTCTCAGCCAGGAATTGAAACTTTAAACTAAACATTTCTCTGTAAGTTGCTTTCCTTTTGTTTCCTCAGCATTGAAAATTTATGAGAGTCAACTATCATACTCCATTCAACTTAATAAGCCTTATTCATTTCCTCAACATCTTAGTTGAAATTTTGTTCACACCTATTTACTTTCTTTTTTCTCTCAACCTACTTTCAGCTTTTGAACAGGTATATAAACCCTCTGTAATTATTTTTAGGCAGTTCATTTTTGCTCTTAGATATCACAAGCCTATCTCTTTTGAGTACCACATTTGACACAAACATTTCCTCAGAAGTTGTGCAAACCTTGTTACTATCATTCCCTTACCACTGGAAAACAGATGACTACTACAGACTTTGTACACCATTGATAACAAGATGAATTGTGATAGATAGATAGATAAAATCTATAAGTTACTTTTTCTTCATGTCAATTCAATTTGGTGCACATCTCACTGTCCTACAAAGTTTTAACTAACCTGTTATGAATACTAATCACCACTGCTTCTGTTACATCTATTAGTAACGTAGCAAAAACAATACAACATATTGAAACATTAAAAATTCTGCTCATAAAACAATCTATGCCAAGAATACAATATTTTGTCTTTGTCTTTTTTTTCCAGCATTGCTTAAAGATTTTTACTTCTGATATAACATTTAACTATCTACAAATTAATTTGCTCTAAAATTATTTTATTTTTTTGCATATTATTTTAATTTGCTTCAGTTTTTAAAAATTTGCTCAGGAAAGTTTGATAAAACTTCAAGTATATTTTAATTTGCTTTAAGATTATTTTAATTTGTTCTTGAAAACATGTAGTACTAGGGATATGATAGAAATTCTGCTTTCTATTTCAAGCAGGCTGTACAACCACATAAAAGTTCCTTTCATTGGTTAGCATGGCATGATTTAATTTTTGTTGTACGCTTACTTATGGAGGTGATGCCTTTTAGAAAACTATGGAAATCATAATGCCCTCTTGTTTCATTTCCTGTAAATGAAGTCAATAGGACTCATCATACTAAATTGATGGCTACTGATTAGAAATGGGGATGGTGGTGATGATGATGATGATAGTCAACTATTTTATATCTAGGTGGTCATAAATTCATGTAGTCAATGACTATATAAAAGTCTAGACAATGGTTATACAAAAACATTTAATGAGGACATAATATAGAAAGATAACAGGGTAACACTGTTTGTAGGAGAAATTAAGAAAGTAAAGGAGGAGAATGAGATACTGTAACTGTATAAATTAAAGAAAGTTAAGAGAAGTTAAAACAAATTAAGAACAAGACAAGAGGCAGACATCTAACTAGCATACAGTTAACCTCATTGTTCAAAGTGATTGTGGTTTAATTACACTGTTTACTTACACAAGATTAAATGTATGTTAGTAAATGAACATATGCCAATGTAATGACAACTTACCCACATACATACTGTCTCAGTACTTTAGCTAATTAATCCATGTTACTAATGAGTGTACTAATATGCAAATGTGCAAAATCAGTGCACATTGTTCATTGCATTTCTTCACAAATAACTGAAAACCAATATCTGTGTGCATGCGTGTGTGCACATGTGTGTGTCTTTCTCTGTCTCTCTCTCTCTCTAAGTCAGATCAGTAAAAACTCCTAATGAGTTGGCAAATACAGGCGAAACTAGTTGTGTTGTTTCTCCTTGCTTCTGCAGAAACAGTCCAGTGGTTTAAATGACATATATATTTTTACTGTGCAACTATTTGCACACTGGGAACAAATGCATATTATTTGAACGTTTACATGTAAATTTGTTTACAAATTATCCATAGCATGCTTGTTGATGAATTCATTGCATGTTTATCAAATTCCTTATTAATATATTTTACACAGGGAGGAGAAGTATTTTCATAATATTTACAAGTTATTTATATCTCCTTCACCCTCCATGTAAAGATCTGACACAGACAAACACATACTTCTCTGTTTCTTCTTTTCTATTTCCGTCTTTTACACTTTCCTTTCTTCTATCCAATCTAACTTCAGAAGAAGAGCATAAGCTCGAAATATCAAACACATATCTTACTTTCTTACCTCTCTCTGAGCATCAAACTAACAATTTTTTCATGTTTTCCGTGTTGTTATTCTTACCATTAATTTGCACACACACACACACGAGATTATAAGAAGGGATGAAAAACAGAGGAACACAAAAGATGATTTTTCTTGTTTTTTCCTTTTTTTTTTTGAAATGATTGTATAAGACGAATGAGAAAGACAAGGTGTAGAAAAATAAAAGGTAAGTGGAAAAGAAAACAAAGAAATGAAGTTGGTGGGGAGAGGCAAAAGAAGAAACTAGAGAGAGAAAAGAAAAGGTAAAAGAAGAAAACGGAAATAAAAATAAAAACATTGAGAGAATCTAAAAATATAAAGAGGTACAGAAAATGTTAAAGGATGGGTTAGTGGGGAGGAGCGAAAGCAAGACAAGATAAGCGATGGCAGGATAAAGGTGAAAAAAAAAAAAAAAGGCAGCAAGTATGTAACCCTTCTACACCACCACTATCCATCATCAAATCCACTCGTGCCACTTCGTATAACTTTTATTTATCTTATTCCTTCACATGTCAATAGATAGAACGGAGTACATTTACTATCTGCTGCTACCACCACCACCACCACCACTGTAGTAGTAGTAGTAGTAGTAGTATCAGCAGCAGCAGTAGTAGTAGTAGTAGTAGTAGTAGTAGTAGAGGTGGTGGTGGTAGTGGTGGTGGTGGTGGTGGTCTTGGTGGTGGTGGTAGTGGTAGTAGTAGTAGTAGTAGTAGTAGATCCACAGACAGCACAAGCAAACCCCATGTAAGAAGACCACAGTGACATGGTATTATGTCATGAGTCAGAAATATTTTCTTAGACATTGTATCAGTACTTAGGATTCGAAACACGCACGCACACACATACATGCATGCTGCATACATACATATGTGTGTATTCACACGCATATACTTATGTATATATATACATACATGCAAACGTACATATATGTACATAATATACATTAATATGGTTGCATCACCACGCTTATATTTATACATACATGCATACACAAATACACATTCACACACACATACATATTTGTACATTATATATATATCTATATCTATATATAAGGGCATTACTATACAAAAATGCTTCACGCTAAGAGAGACTCTAAAGTCAAATGCCCTTATATAAATAAATATATTTATAGGGAATAAATGATGGATTTTTCCCTTATGAGGTTTTTTCACGCTAACTACTTGATAAATTCTTACAAAGACTTTATCTTATTATTGAATTATATATATATATATATATATATATATATATATATATATATATATATATATATATATATATATATATATATATATTTAAGGTGGTGCTCTAGCATGGCCGCAGTCAAATGACTGAAAGAACTGAAAAAAAAAATATTTCTACATCACCAACTTATGTTTACATACATACATGCATACATACATACACGTGCACGCGCTCGCACACACGTACACATACATACATATATACATACATATCTCTACACGTGTGGATCACTTGCTCTATTTAGATTTTGCTTGTGTTTCATTGTTTTCTGTTTTTTGTTCGTACCAATCGAAATTGAGGGGTGAGGGAGACAGAGTCAGAGTGAGGGGGAGGGCAGAAAAGGAGATAGAGTAAAAGACGAAGGAGAAAGAGAAGTAGAGAGAGAAAGGGCGGGTAGAGGGAAGTATTATTACTCTCCGCCAAATACTGTAAAATTTGAATAATATCTTCATATCCACTGTTAACCGAATACGTAGTTATACAAGATAAGTCAACTCGAGCGAGAAGGCTTCTCAGTGGTCGCACTGTTTGCTAGAAATAGCAACCCACTCATGATATTGAGTTAGATATGAGCTGGTTCAATCCTGGCTGAAACCTATGTAAAATTCACACGAGTCAATGCAGGAGCCACTAAGCGGTCGCTTAACCTATAACTAGTCGAATCTCATTGAAATCCCACCCTACCAGTCTTTAGAAGAAAAAAACTTTAAAGCCTATAGGCGCAGGAGTGGCTGTGTGGTAAATAGCTTGCTTATCAACCACATGGTTCCGGGTTCATTCCCACTGCGTGGCATCTTGGGCAAGTGTCTTTTGCTATAGCTTCGGGCCGACCAAAGCCTTGAGTGGATTTGGTAGACGGAAACTGAAAGAAGCCCGTCGTATATATGTATATATATATGTTTGTGTGTCTATGTTTGTCCCCCCCCCCCTAGCATTGTTTGACAACCGATGCTGGTGTGTTTATGTCCCCGTCACTTAGAGGTTCAAAAGGAACCGATAGAATAAGTACTAGGCTTACAAAGAATAAGTCCCGGGATTGATTTGTTCGACTAAAGGCAGTGGTCTAGCATGGCCGCAGTCAAATTACTGAAACAAGTAAAAGAGCCTGATTGTTATAATTGGAAAATCAGTACTTTCCTATTATCAACAGCCATTTTTTTTTTAATTAAAGGATTAGTAAATAAACTGTTACACTCTTGGCAAACCGAAAAGATCCGAAAACGATGTCACCCAATGTGACTTCTATTTTTCTCCATAAAAGTAGAGTCGAGTGTGATTGGAGAAAGTTGCTATTTCTAGCAAACCGAGCGACCACATAGAAGCTCCTTCACTGGCTCCACTCTCTACCTCACCGCTAAAAAAAAGATTATAGCATTGTCCCTGAGTTACAAATCATTAAACACAGAAGTGGAAGTGCAGGTTAAGTTCCCCACCCACGTTCTTACGATCTAATCTAATTTGAATAACTTGCATAACTAACTTATTGAGGCAGGTGTTTCTTTAAAAAAATAGGCAGACGTCCTTGAAGTTGATCAGTCATCTACGGAGTTAGAGAGCGGGGAATCTCTCATAAATTGACTTACCCAACACGTGATTGTCGGTGATGTCCTAATGAACCATGAAAAGAACAACGGGCTAAAATCTGGAAACTTCAAGAATTCTGACGATCGTTTACATCAGTAAGAATATGGACAGTAAGAGAATTCAATAAGATCATTTGTTGAGAAGAATGTAGAGTTAAAAGTACAGAAATACATGTGTGTGGGTAAAGTGATATCTGAGTATGTTAATGTATATTCCTTGTTAGAGGTAGAATTTCATTATGTACTTGATGACCTTTCTCCTTATGGACATGATTAAATAAACACTTTATCACACATAAACGGTATCAGTCGGCGCGGGGCTCTTTCTAGGTGTGTATGTGGAGTGAAGTTTAATATAAATTAGTGTTAGCATATTAGTATGTGGTAAAGAGGGCCAAAATCTTTGCTAACATCTATCGATGCATATTTAAGTGTTTAATTGTGAACTTATGTTAAACGATGTCGACGGAAACTATAGGCGGACCTTATTAAATTCCCTGCAACCACTTGAAGTTTTTCACATTTTCACCAAATTAAATTTTTTTTTTAAATGTAGTTCTAATGTTGTTTTGTATGTCGAAAATCTCGATTTTTTTTTTCTTCTAGTAAATTAATAATAAAAAGTTACAGGCATTTAAAGTTATGTAATTTGAGCCGATCATCACACAAAATCTTTACGTGGAATCTCAATCTGCTAGAAATAGCAACCAAATCTTCCACAAACTACTACACCATAATGTCCAAGAGAAACCCAGAAAGAAAGAAATACGGTGCTACAGCGCCGTTTATTTCCTTGCTTGAGGCAGGCTGAAATACTTTCCACTTGTTGAGTGTTAACATTTAAATTAAAGTCAGTCTCCACGAATATAATCTTTTATTGAACTCACAACTCTCGAAACAGTAGGAACAATAAGATCGATATTAAATGTATTTACTTAAACAAAGTTTGGTGGTGGTGAAAGCATTGATCAAAAGAGAATTGTCGTAATCAATTCTTTCTTCATCACAGTTAATTTGTAACCAGGAAGACTGGAATTAAGGCATTGATTAAATATGTAATTAACGAATAGTAAGTAAAATAGCAAATTATAGTACACTATTCTCTGACGGAAACGAGAGAAAGAAGTTAGTTATATTAAATCAAATTACCAGACAACCAGTTAGAAATCACTGAAATTTTTTCAAGCATTGCACAGGGGTCAATATAATCAAATTTCCCAAGGCCTGAAATTTAATGAGATTGACCCCAGTGCTTAACTGGTTATTATTTTATTGGCCCTGAAAGGATGAAGGGCGAAGTTGACCCTAGCAGCATTCAAACTAAGAACATGAACCCAGAAGAAATGCTACTCAGCATTTTATCCAGCATGGTAATGATTCTACCACCTTGCAACCTTAATAATAACAACTACAACAAGACCATCAATATTAATGTTTCCTTTATTTCTATATGATCAACATTAATACAAAACACTACAATACAAACAACAACAACAACAAAACCTTGAAGTGTACATAAATATGGCGTGAAGCATGAATGATAAATGATCTCCTGGCAATTAGAAGTAACGATACAACATAGAATAATTTCTTATACCCAGAGGATATGACTGTAGCAAATTTGAACTCATGACATGGGTTTGTAGTTCAACATTTCAGCCACTTAGCCACCTTGCCACCACACACACACAAAACGAAAGAAAGAGTACCTCAATACATATAGTGTTTATATCTATTAAGAAACAACTAATGATTGCCTCTGTTGCTTTTCAGATATTTCCTACATGTCCAATGTTGAGTTGACATTCTTTGAATGACTACACACGGTAGAAAGCTGGGTAGCAACAGAGTGAAAATCATTAGCTGTTTTCTAATAAATAACTGAATGTGTGTGTGTATATATATATATATACATTTATACATATAGCACCCAAATGTACCATCTAACCCATGTTGGCAAGGGAGGCAGACTGACTCACCCCGTTACCATTACTTCTTTGTCTTCCTCTCTCCATCATTCTCATCCTCTCACAATAAATGCTCCTTCTATCCATCATGGGGACTCTCTGTTGCTTTTCAAGCAGCAAGGGAACCCCAAAAAGCACCCAACATACTTTAAGTGATTATCTAGGCTTGAGAGGGTTTATCAGTGTTGCTGATGACAAGGCAACATCTATAATGCTGGTGCCACTTGAAAAAAAAAAAAAACCCACTCAGTACACTATGTAAACTGGTTGATAATAGGAATGGCATCAAATTGTAGAAACCATGCCAAAGTGAGATATCAAAGCAAGGTGTGATTCTCCAACCTGTTGAAACCTGTCAAACTAACCTATGTCAGCATTGAAAACCCAATGTAAATTGATGATATTATATATATATATATATATAATATCATCAATTTACATATATATATATATATATATATATATATATATATATATATCTTCCCCTTGTCAGTAAATGTTTTTATATGTATGATAAATAATACATACATGGCAAGTGAAAGATAAAGGGTTCAATCACCAATCTCCCCATTAGCTTGTTGGTCTTTTTCAATCTAAAATTAGTATTTTACATAGATGTGTCTATATATATATATTATAGGTGTGTATATATACATTCACGTATGTGTTTGTATTTATATGTATGATTAGGAAGACTTTTTTTAGTCTGTTTAATGGCCTTATTGAAAGGGTCGACAGGGTAAACATGAATGAAAGATCTGGGAAAATGGAGATGAGTGAAGGGGCAATGAACAAGTGTCAGAAATATAGGCAGAGATGAGATTACTGGTGCTCTAGGCTAGGGGAAATTTCATTGAAAAATGGTGGAGTTTGTTCTTTGTTTTCTCTATCTATGCAGTAGGAACATAATAATTAGTTTATAGTTGAAAATAGTAGAAATTTCAAGCTTTTTGATTGTTCCTGTGTAGCTTTCTTTAAGGGAGTCCTCTTTTCCATTTCAATAATTGTAGCATAATAGACCTATAATCAAAGACTTTCCAACCTTACTATATTTAGAACTATATTATTCAATGTCTGTTCATATTTTAAAATTGGTAAGATATACCGTGAGACAATTGGCTGCTATATCTAGCCAGTGTGTGTAAATTATTTTGTATTCAATCACTGTAAACTACCTCCTTTTGTTTGTATATAGATATATTGCCATTTTATGTCCTCCGACACTTCCTACTGGTGAAATTAATTGATATTTCAGTATTAAGTTAATTCACTTTATCTTATGAACGCTTCAAATTCAACTGGGGTCATCTTCGCTTTTACTCCCTCTAGGAGTTGTTGTCATTGTTATTATTATTATTGTTGTTATAAAGGCAGCAGAATCATTAGCATTCCAGGCAAAATGCTTAGCAGCATTTCGTCTGTCTTTATGTTCTGAGTTCAAATCCCACCAATGTTGACTTTGTCTTTCATCCTTTTGGGGTCGATGTAATCTAGTCATTCTCCCCCAGAATTGCTGGCCTTGAGCCAATATTTGAAATCATTATTATAATTATTATTATTAGTAGTAGTACCAGTAAACAGAGGAGTGCCAGACTAAATACTAGATAGTAAGAGCATCTGCACTTCCTCTTTTTGAGGAAGATTCACATGTTCCATTGGGCAGATGCTCTATTTTCTGTAAACACCTTGGTTGGCTGGTTACCTTCTCGAGTCATGCTGACTCATAAGGGCCGGTTTTCTGGTTTCCATGGAGCATAAATTCCTCATTTTTGCCAGCTAAGTGAACTGGAGCAATGTGAAATGAAGTGTTCTGCTCAATAACACAATGCGTTGCCCAGTCCAGGAATTGAAACCACAATCTTATATGATCATGAGTCCAACACCCTAACTAAACCACATGCCTCCTGTAGACATCTGCTGAGGGAAGATTGGGCATGGTGTAGTTGATGATATAGACATGTGCTGAGGCTGTGACATCCACAGTAATTCCCTGATAGTGAACAGGTATGGTCACTGTTTGTCAAATGTATTTTTTTACAGCTCCTCTCTTTGACACAGATGCAGAGCTGTGTCAAGCAATGGCTGAGAGAAGGTGCTTAGCATCTGGAATGTCACAAAGTACACACAGGCCTCTACCAGTTGGTGGCAGTTCTATGTTGGCATTCTACAGAGGATTAGTGGCACAAAAGCAATGAACTCTTGGGGGTGAGAGAGTCTGGATATCAATGAAAATGAACTGGCTGGAAATTTCAAAGGGTTTTCAGGCCTGGGCTCATTGATAATTACTAGAAATCCCTGGCCTTGCTTTGCTACCAGGGGTTATTACCAGTTTCAGATAAACTCTACAAGTCAAGAAGCACCATCAGCTAAACCTGTTTGAGATATGTGCAAAGCAATGAAACCTTCCTGTACATACTTGTCCAGTGCCTAGGCTTTGCTGCCTCGAAAACCTACTGTAATATGTGGGGGGGATCCACCAGCTGTGTCTGTTGTGAAGATCATCCCACCACCTTCCTTTGCTGGGAAAGACAGGCAAGCTTTATTTGTCAGGGGACTATGGTAAAAGAAGTTGTGTGGTGGATGAGGTTGAAAGACACACTTTCAACTTTATCGAGTTTCACTACAATGGGAAAATGAGGATAAAAAGGGGAAGTACTGCCTCCCAGTAAACTTGGTGAAAGGTGGATGTGAGTAGCAAGCACGGTCTGACTGAAAGGACCTGTCCTAAGCATGCACCTACTGATTGGAAGAGGCCAACGTGAGAAGGCAGTTGTCTTAATGGTCAAGGTAACTATGGTTTTATGACATTTCCATAAGTAACTCTTAGAAGTCTCTTCTTTTGGAGAATTATACCTTGTTTGAATTTTCTTGTTTCTGTTATTTTACTTTTTACATGCTTTTATGTAATCCCATACTGTAACATCCTGTAATGTCCCCAATGTTTTTATCAACCCTTATTAGTTAATAAAGAAAACATTATTTTAATTATTATTATTAGTAGGATGGGGGAGTGGTAGAATTCATAGTGCTGATACAACTTGTCTTTCATTCTTCAAAAACTCATTAATATAAATAAATACAAACCAATTACTAGAGTTCACTTAATTACACACCACTCCCTAAATTAATGCCTCTCTCTCTATGTAAAAAAAAAAAAAAAAATCACTATCATTATCATCATCGTCATTGTTGTTGTTGTTATTGTTATCATTACTATTATTATTATGATGATGATGATGATGAAGAAGGCAGCAAGCTGGCAGAATTGGATGAAATGCCAAGAAGCATTTCTTCCAGCTTTACACTCTTTGAAATGTTGTTGAGGCTGACCTTGACTTTCATCCTTTAAGGATCATCAAAATAAGTCAATGAAATAAGTACTATTTGAGCATTAGGGTTGACATAATCAACTACCCCTCTTACCCAAAATTTCAGGCCTTGTACCTGAATTAGAAAGAATTATTATAATTATAATTATTATTATTATCCAAAATGCTTTGCAGTATTTGGCCCATCTTTACATTCTGAGTTTGAATTCTGCCGAGATCAACTGCTTTTCATCCTTCTGGGGTTGATAAATTAAGTACCAGGGAAACACTGGGGTCGATGTAATCGACTATCCCACTCTCCCAAATTTCAGGCCTTGTGCCTTTAGTAGAAAGGATTATTATCATTAGTTAATATTATTATTATTATTATCATCATTATCATCATCAGCATTTATTGTAGTAGTTAAGGTAGAAGTAGAAATTGTAAATGTAGTAGTAGTAGAAGCAGCAGCAGTTGTAGTAGTATATTGTTATTCATTTCAAAAACATCTTTATTAAATGGTATTAAATAATTATCTTATAGGGAGCTGAAATGCTGATTATGAGATGAGGTGTCTGAGTGCAAGAATGAGCAAGTGTGTGTGTGTATATGAAATAAATAGGAGTGAAACACATGGCAGTCAAAATATTGATGATTTAGACGTGACATTTGTTATTGTTAAAACATTTGACATTTTGCAGTCTTCAATGTTTATAAAAAAAAAAGATTTTTTTTTTTGCTTTCATTTGTATTACGAATGATGAATTTTGATGACACACTGCAATCAAACAGTCACAAGCTGAATGAAAACAGAAACTGTAATGGAGTATAAATCAGATGAGGGGAAAAAATAAATAAAAGTGTTTTAAAAAAAAAAACCAACAAAAAACAGGAGGTAATTAAAAAAAAAAAAGAAAGGAAAAGAAATCCAAAGCAAAAGATTAAATAAACTTTAAAAATCATGACAGGGAAGAAATGAAAGAACTCAGACACAACATTTGACAGTAAAAATTATAAATATAATTTAAGAGTAAATATAGCTGAGGAAGTGAAAAACAGATTTTAAAAAATACAAAAACATAAAAAAAAAGAGAGGAAAGCTTATAATTTTATAAATGACATTAAATTAAACATTCAGACGTGTGCCAGAGTCTTAAATTCTGTATCATCTTTGTTTTGTGGATTTTTCCGGATAAACTTCTTTTGAAAATTCCAAAATTTTTTCATCACAGCCTTCTTATTACGTAGTCGGAAGCCATCAACAATGGGCTGCCGATTTCTTTTGATTTCATTGCTTTCAGTGGGGTCAGTGGAAGCCCCTGCAACTGTGAGTGCAGGGCTGTTGGCGAGAGAAGCAATTTGAGGAGATTGGTAAGATTTTCGACAAGCTCCCAATCCGGAGTCTTTTGAAATATGTGGAGTGTCTCTAGAAGAGCAGATAAATTCTCGTTCAAAGAAATGCTTGTTACTACTTTGCTCGAAATCTGACAAATCAGTATTTTCTTTATTATGTGATCTCGATCTTCGATGTTCTAACATTCCTCTGTGTCTGCGATTACTTGAAGAATTGTTGTTATTGGCTCTCTTATCGTGATTTTTTTTGGCCACTTGTCTGTGGACCTTTGGTTTGGCACCTTCTGGCTTCATTTGATTGTCTTTAGAGATGTTAGATATTGGACTGAAAGGAGACAGACCTTTGTGACAATGGGAAGACTTACCAGGAGAGAAATACACAGAACTAGTGTCTTGGAATGAATCAGCTGGCAAACTGTGATTGCTGTATGAAGATTTATCTTTGCAGAACTGGTTGGTTGAATATGCTGAATGAGGCACTTTTTTACTCTTAACTAAAATTTGGTTGTGATCTTGTTTAGAAACAGCAGTAGTAGTAGTAGTAGTGGTGGCAGCATTTTGCTGTATTGAAGATGTTGAAGAAGAACCTTGCAGAGCAGCATTCTGCATTTTGGAAGCAGAGGCTGAGAAAGATTGTGTAGGTAGTTTCAGAAAATTCTTTTTTTTATCAGTTACCAAATTTGTGTTCTTTGGTGACATATCATTTAGGAAACTTTTGTTATTAGACAATGACAACTCATCATGTTGATTATTTTCCTCAAATGAAATTAATGAAGGAGAACCCATATCAATAGACAGGGGAGAGATAATTACTGGCCCTTTTCTCTCAAGTGATATGTCTTTCTGACTGTTTCGGGTTGATGACAGAATATTTGAGGCGTGTTGAAAAGAATTTGAGTCATTACTCTTATCACTGGCTTCAACATTTTCATTCTCAGCCTCTGCTTCAGAATCACTGCTACATGACTGACCAACACAATCAGGCCTTTCCCCAAGAGAAACAGACAGTGAAACTGAACTATCAGAGAGAACTATTTCATGTTTTGTATCTCCACTTGCATTGCAAAGCAGCTGCAACTGTGATTGTTCATTGGAAGTTTCAATTTGAACAAATGCTTTGTTGCCTTCCTCAAGGGACATATCAAGGCTGTCACTAGCAGAAATATGTTCTTCCACTGAAGACAAATTTAGGGAACTACTAGGTAAGGGCAACTCTTGGCAAGGTCCTGATGAAGAGTCTGAAATGTTAGGTAATGGTGAAGATGTAAACTGACCGGGATCAATTCTAGACTTGAACAACCCATAGCTGCTTGTACCTGATATTACTTCTGTATTCATGCTCTCTGGAGTGGACCAAGTCTGGCTGCTACTTGGATATGAAGTATCAGATAAAATAACACTTGTATGTGACTCCAAACATGGGTGTTCATTTTTGCTTTCTCTACCAGAATCAGTCAGTACCAAATCAGATTGGCCAAGACGACCAATTGTTTCATTTAAGAGATCAGCAGTTTCAGAAAATTGATTCTGGAAATTTCTGCTGGAATTATTCTTGGATTTTAAATTACTATTTACAATTCTTCTTTTGCGACTGCTTTTTGTGTTGCTATGGAACATTTTCTTCTTCCGTTCATGGTGAGCAGACACTGGAGTGTTTTGTTCCATGTAATTCTCCAACTGACACTTTTTGATGAGTTTTCTTTTGCGAGAGATAACTTGCTGTCGCTTTGGTGATCTCTCCCATACTTTCTTGGTGCGAGCAGTTTTCTCAATTCGACACTGTTTAATATAGTGTGAATGATATTCAAACTTTGTCAGCCCACGTGGTTTGTTATAATTTTGACCATAAGGGCAGTCTGAGGTATCCCCTGTGAAAGCAGGGTAACCATCAGTTAAACTTGATAAGGATGAAGTAGACAAAGGTTCAACATTACCTTCATCATTAGCCTCAGTTCTATGAATACTGCTAAGGTTAGCATATGTTGGTCTCTTTTCCAAACGAGGTGTTGTAACATTTAACTCAATGGGTTTACTCTGTTCGTCATTTGAACAGGTTTGACGCTTATCAGATATAAACTTTGTAAAAGAATCTTCCTTTGAATATTTTGTTGATTTTTTAGGCCATGAAGAAACAGATGACAATGATGATGATAATGATGAGGACATTGGTGGTGACAGTATTCCATGAGTTTTTAATGAGACAGGTTGATTTGTTGGAGACTGTACCATATTTAATGCTGAACTTTGTGATATAGGTGAACAGTACAATTTGTAATTTGTAGTCTGACTATGTAGTATAACCGGAGGCATTGGTGTTGACTCAGAAGGACAGAGTAAATTTTTGTTCCTTGTGTCAACAACTTCTGATTGTTCAAAACTCTGATCTTCATCATCGTCTGTGTCACTGGACATTTTTAATAGGGCTTCAATGACATGGTTCCCATAATCTAAGCCTACATTTGAAGATGTAATTGGAAGAGGCCCGCAATGAGAAAGTTTTTCCATGTTGGGCAAAATTGTTCTACAACCCATCCGACAGAGTGTTGTTTTTAATTTTTCTTTCACAGAATATATTACCATCTATCTTAATGTTATTCATCAAATCAGGATTGTCAACCAGTCAAGTGAGGGATCAAATGCAACCTGGAAATAAAAATAAAAAGGTAAATAAATAATAAATAAAATAATTATTGAGTAGTCACAAGAAGTCCTATCATCCCATTTTTTTTTGCTTTAATAAATCTGTGGCTTAACATCACCATCATCATCCTTTAATGTCCATTTTCCAGACTGGCAAGCCGAAGAACTGTACCAGATTCCAGCTTGGTTTCTATGGCTGGAAGTGTTTCCTAACACCAACCACTTAACAGTGTGTGCTGGATGCTTTTTATGTGGCACCAGCATGGGAGCTATTACATGGCTCCTTGCTGGTGCTATGTAAAAAAAAAAAACATCTATGTAAGATAATAGATTTCTTATATATCCACAGAGCTCAATGTAACATAAAGTCTAACCTAGATTCATAACCTGAATTTGTGGTTTACCAACCAGAACCCTTGATACATTTGTCAGAGTTTTTGTTGCTATTTGGTTTTCTAGCTTTGTAACACAAAAGTTTATTGAAGCTTCTATTTATGATTCCTCTTTCTTATCTTTTGCTTGTTTCAGCCATTGGACTGTGGCCATGCTGGAACACTGTTTTGAAGGATTTAGTCGAACAAATTGATCCCAATACTTACTTTTTTTTTTCAGGTCTGATATTTATTCTGTTAGTCGCTTTTTGCTGAACTACTAGGTTACCAGTTGTCAAGTGGTGGATGGGGACAAATACAACACAAATACAAAAACACACACATAGATATATATGCATACACACACACATACACGACATGTTTCTTTCAGTTTCTATCTACCAAAGTCATTTACAAGGCTTTGGTTTACTGGGGTTATAGAAGACACTTGCTAAAAGTATCATGCAGTGGGAACGAACCCAGTGCCATGTGGTTGAAAAGTAAGCTTCTTATCACACAATCAATTGTCTTATGACAATTATATAAACAAGAATAAGTCATTTTGTCAGTTGGTGCCAAGCATTTGAGAGTGCACATTGACTAAGATAACACAGGTATTGTTACCACTGTCACAACAGTAACCATATCCACAATTTTATCTCAACCTCTTTGGTTTACCTCTAGTCAAGAGACTGCTCTGAGCAAAACACAGCTTGCTTAAAGTTGGTACACACACTCACACCCTAACTGACAGGTCAACCAAAATGTCTTCACATACATGAATACACACTGTAGATTTGTCTACCAGAAATAATTTATTTTGTTGTTCATACTGTTAACAATCTTTATGAATTTGCTGATAGAATATAATGATTGTTAGTGTACACTGCTGTAGTTTTTACCAGTTGTCATGCCACTTTCACCTGCCAAAGTAGGTTGAATACAATTAAATTGATTACACTTAAGCGTTTCAACATATGTACACAAAATATTGATTCCAAGGTATTAATTTCCTGTCTCAGAGCTGAATTCTTTTTCCAGTTTGTCTCTGAAACTTGGAACCTGCACAACTCTCAAAAGAAAAAGACTCCAAGAGATATCTTAATCATTTATTTCCTCCATTCAATGTCTTGTATGGCTCAACAAATTAGAGCTATTTACTCTTATTACACAGTTCATAAACCTATCAGTAAGGAGAGATCTACATTCAAAATATATCACTAAAGTAATGGGCCTTTTAAAAAAAATATCTTTATCATTCACCAATGAAAGCATTGATGCAAAAAAACAATGTAATAACTTAACTTCTGCTCACAACTGATAAAATTCCAATATCATTTAAATCACTGGTGTATATAGACAACACTGAAATATCTAATTATTTTATCCAAGTTCAAGCTCCCTTTTGCAAATTAAATATTTAATATCACAGATTTGTAACTCAACACTTTGAGGTCTTAATACCATTAAGCCCCCAAATCAAAGAAAAGTCTAGAGAAATTTGTTCAATAAAATACAGAATGTAAACACATGTTAAACAGGAAATTTTTTCTAAAGTGAAGCTAAACATTGTTTCCTGTGCAAAAGAGTGCTTAGTTACAGTTTTCAATCCTAAACAACGGCATTGCTTGAATTGTGGCTTTGAGGAGTTTACGATTTTGTGACAGTTGCAGATATTTGCAGTTTTGGATTTCAAGAGTTAAGAAAATAAAATACTTTTATATATCATAGCATCCTTGTTTGCAATATTGTTATTCTGAATGTCAACCAGACTTTGCTTATTTGCCAACCATCTTACAACAATGCACTGGGTGCCTTTTACTATGATGCCAGCATTAGTGAGGTTGCTTTGACCTAAAAGCCTATAAAGTTTACGTGAACTTATGGTGTCTCCAGTACCCTAAGGCAACTGCCCCCCTGATAAGATGAATAGCAGAGAAATAGAAAGTGAGAGAGAGAGAACCAGGCTGAGTGAGCGAAGGGAGTATGAAGGGTGAAACAAAGTACAAGGGTATAATGGAAAACACACACGAACACATTCCTGTGCATATGTGTGTATTGGTGAGAGAGAGAGAGAGAGAGAGAGAGAGAGAGAAAGAGAGAGAGAGAGAGAGTAATTGAAACAAGGGAGTAGTGACAGTGAAAGAGAATTACAGGCAAGAACATTATTTTGGATAAAAAATCTCTACATACACACAGAAAAAAAGTTTCTATTAAGAAAGATATAAAATGACATGGAAGGAAGAGGATAAATGTGTGTTGTGTGAGATAAAGGGTGAGAGTGAATGAGAGAGAGAGAGAGAGAGAGAGAGAGAGAGAGAGAGTGCATTACACTAACTCAAACTCAGTATATGCATCTTTATATCTTTCTATTTTGCCTTCAAAGAAACACTTCTACTCTCTTCTCTTTCAAAGCATAGCAGCCTAAATTCCTTCAAGTCACACTCTACAATCACAAAATAAGAAAGGGACACATTGGATAATGTAGTCTTAAATACAATATGTTTGGGGAATAGAAAAGAAAAGAAAAATGCTGGGATGATCCCAGCTGGAATGCCTTTGATCATAAAGTCTGCTAGATCATCATGGTTTGACCTGAGGCTAAACAACTAGAACACACTGCACTTTCCTCTATGTCGTGTGATGTGGAAGAGGATGAGCAAGACAGTGAGAATATGTTTCTTGTTATAGTTGTTGTCTTTGATTTAGAGCTATGTGTCTATTCTAGTTAATTGTTCTTTCCATACATTTCATCTTCTGCTTCACATCCTGTCTCTGTCTTCTCAACAAATCCAACATATCAATCGTCTGTCTATTACATTTTTTTTTTTTCTAACTAGCTGTGGTCATGCTGGATCGTTGTTGTCATGGTCGTCATGATTTGTCATCATTGTCATCATCATCATCATCAACAAAACCACCACCTGCCCTTCATTTTCATGTTCACTTTTCCACACTTGCTTAGGCCAGACAAAATTCATTGAGGCAAATTTTCTACCGCCTTCCTGTCACCAACCCTCACTTGTTTCCGAGTAAGGTAACATTCCCCCATGGCTGGATATTTTTTCACAGAAGAATTTAAACGAAAGAGACTGCTTGTACAAGGTAATGCCTGCTTACAACTATTAGGCGATGTCAAGACAAGGAGTACACACGCAATATATACATATTCTTTTATTTGTTTCAGCCATTTGACTGTGGCCATGCTGGAGCACCATCTTTAGTTGAACAAATCGACTTCAGGACTTATTCTTTGTAAGCCTAATACTTATTCTATCGGTCTCTTTTGCTGAACTGATATGGGGACATAAACACACCAACACAAGTTGTGAAGAGATGGGGGGGGGGGGGGGGGACAAACACAGACACACACACATATATGACAGGCTTCTTTCAGTTTCTGTCTACCAAATCCACTCACAAGGCTTTGATCAGCCCGAGGCTATGGCAGAAGACACTTGCCCAAGGTGCCATGCAGTGGGACTGAACCTGGAACCATGTGTTTGGTAAGCAAGCTACTTAACATACAGCCACTCTTGCAACTATATATATGTATGTATATATATATATATATATATATATATATATATATATATATATATATATATATATATATATATTAAATGTGATGGGCTTTTAAAGTTTCCATCTACTAAATTCATTCATAAGGGTTTGGTCAGCCTAAGAGTACACAGCAAAAAGCATTGTCCAAAGTGTCATGCAATGAAACTGAACCTGAAACCTTGTGATTGAGAAACAAATGTTTAATCAAAAAATAAATAAAGTAGAAAATTGCAATTCTACTGAAGCTGAATACCAGTATATTACCAGGTGACTGTATAACCGATTATAGCATATTACAGAGTAGCTCTTCGAAATTAAGACATAGAAGTGAGGTGGCATGAAATACAAGTGTGAGATTAAAAGGTGCTGGGCTACTGACCATATTCATTAGAATCACTAACTATATTAATTATTTGAGAACCAATACAGCACAAATTATGGAGAAATAAATGTATGAAGTAATTTCTATATGTATTTAATCTTGCTATGAAATAAAGGCCTCATGTGAACCTTTTTGGCAGTTTGGATGAAAACTGAACTGACTGCTCTCTGTTAATTACTGACCTTCCATTCTCAAGATGTCCAGTGTAAGAAATGAGAGACTATTAAAATATTAACATATTTCTGTGAAGGGATAAGTCATTTAAATAATGGTACAAGGTTGATTGCTTGACAACAATTACTAGGATTTTGTCTTTCATCCTTTCATGATTGATAAAGTAAGTACCAGTTGAGCATTGGGGTTGATGTAATTGACTTATCCTTTCCCTTGAAATTACTAGTTTTGTGCCAAAATTTGAAATCAATAATTACTATGATATTGTTAGTGTACAGTTATGAATAAATATATGTAAATTGGTTGGCACTGATGAAAGGCATCCAACAGTAGAAACCACACCAAAGCAGACACTGGATCACGATGCAGTCCTTGGACCTTATGGATCCTTGTCAAACCATCCATCTCATGCCAGCATGGAACATGGATATTAAATGATGACGATGGTGACAATGATATATATATACATATTTATATCTGGATTCATCAAATAAATTAACCAGTACACTCTGTTGGCATCAAGAAGGGCATCCAAACAAAAAAACATGTCAAAGCAGATAATGAAACATGATGCAATGCTCTGACCCATTGGATTTGTCAAACCATCAAACCCATGTCAGCAAGGAAGGATATTAAAAGATGATGATGATGATTATAAGCTAATATCCACACATATTTACTGGGCAATTTTTTTCACATCTAGGGAGAATTAAAATTACAAGCTTCATTGTTAATTACAAATTCAAGGGCCTAATTTCACAGCCTCAATGCAGTCATTCAATCTGATAGAAATAGCAGTTAAGTCTCATTTACACTACACTCTACCAACAATGGAGGTATATATTGAACAATGTAGTCCTTGATGCTCCTAACAGAAACAGATGGTCATGGATGGAATGCCTTTGATTGTGAGGTCTGCTTGATCAGGACAGAACCAGGGCTAAACAGCCACAACATGAATGTTTGTATTATAACAACATATAACCCCCAAACATGAGAGATGTGATTTATTGCTAACCCTATAATAGGTTTTGTATGTTACCTTTCATTTTGCATTAGTACAACAGATATTTCCAAAATCAATAATCTTGTTTAATTTTTAACCTGTCCCAAGTATTCTGTTTTATGTTAAAATCAACCAGATCTAATCTCTCACAGGCACCCTATAATGTCATTCTAAAAATATACAAACACACTGTTGAAATCTTGAAGCTACAATGTGTGATTAATACAAAACAATATGCATAAATTCACGTAGGTGCAGGCATGGCTGTGTAGTAAGAAGCTTGCTTCTCAATCACATGGTTCCGAGTTCAGTCTCACTGCATGGCACTTTGGGCAAATATCTTCTACTATAGCCTCGAGTCAATCAAAGCCTTGTGAGTGGATTTGGTAGATGGAAACTGAAAGAAGCCCATCATATATATATATATTATTTTGCTTAAAAGAGTTCCAACACTGTCTGTTTTTTATGTTTTATTTATATTCCTGCAGAACTAATGTGGGGTATAGAATATGGAATATACAATATATAATATGATATACAATATACAATATAAAATAAAATAAAATAAAAATGGATGGCACCATGAAAGAAAGTATTGAATGTAGATGAAATATTGAGTGTTCAATATAAAGGATCAAATATATAAATATATAAATATAAATATATATATATAACTACTGACCGAGACCTTTGGAAATGTGCTGTGCGTGAGAAGACCCGGCAAGCCAAGTAAGATCGTTGCCAGTGCCCCTGGACTGGTTCTTGTGCGGGTGGCACATGAGATGCACCATTTTGAGCGTGGCCGTTGCCAGTACCGCCTGACTGGCTCCCGTAGGATTTTCGAGCGAGATCGTTGCCAGTGCCCCTGGACTGGCTTGTGCGGGTGGCACATAAAAGACACCATTTCGAGCGTGGCCGTTTTCGTGCGGGTGACACGTAAAAGCACCCACTACACTCTCTGAGTAGTTGGCGTTAGGAAGGACATCCAGCTGTAGAAACTCTGCCAAATCGGACTGGAGCCTGGTGTTGCCATCCGGTTTCACCAGTCCTCAGTCAAATCGTCCAACCCATGCTAGCATGGAAAGCGGACGTTAAACGATGATGATGATGATGATCTATGTATATATCTATGTGTGTATGTCATTGTGTTTGTCCCCCACCAGTGCTTGACAACCAGTGTTGGTATGTTTACATCCCCATAACTTAGCGGTTCGACAAAAGAGGCTGATAGAATAAGTAGTAGGCTTTAAAAAATAAGTCCTGGGGTCGATTTGTTTGACAAAAAACCCTTCAAGATGGGGTCCCAGCATGGCCGCAGTTAAATGACTGAAACAAGTAAAAGATACATAAGCAATATAATTGACAAAGGAATCTGAATTCTAAAGGGTTATATATATATATATATATATATATATATATATATATATAATACCTTAGTGCTGGTGCTGCTACAATAACACATTAAGGCACATTTTTGATAAGGAGATTGTTTTCCACACAAACAGGCTTGTCCTTTTAGGTGCTGGTCCCACATAAAAAGCATCCAGCACATTCTGTTAAGTGGTTAGCATTAGGAAGGGCATCCAGCTGTAGAAACCATGCCACAACAAGCAGTTGGAGTCTGGCCAGTTCAATGTCAAACCATCCAACTCGTGCCAGCATGAAAAACAGATGTTAAATGATGTGGGTAGGTAGAGCTAACATGTCGCACAGTTTAATACAACTTACCTGGTCTATGAATAAATAGTACCTATGGCAGAGGAGAAAATGCTGCAGCAAGCATTTAGACCAGAATTTCTGTTCCTTTTCTCCTTCCTGACAAATGCTAAAGCTGGGAATTATCCATATCAATCTCACTAGTCTGAGAGAGGAGAAAGAGTCTGAAAAGGTCACATGCACTAACCCTCCTCCGTTCCTTATCTTATGACTAACTCTACACCCACCACACCCTCTCTATCCTTTCACTAATATAATTTTTTTTTTTTAATCCCCAACTTTATTGTCAGAAGAAGTATCCAGCTGTGAAAGTAATTACTCCCAACTCCAACAGCGTGCAAATATCCAAATTTGGAGAAAAATACATTCCCTCTACCTTACCTCACTCTACCTCCTGATGCAAACATTGAAAAATGTGTAAATAGGATATAAAACAATAGAATGAAAGGGGTACCATAAAATCAATAAAATAGTAAAATAAAATTATATATATATATATATATATATATATATATATATATATACACAAAAAAAAAAACACGATATTAATGAAAAAGATGCTTCATTTCTTGAAAACAATCCTTCTTGTCTCTCATTTGTGAAATTGTACAATTTGTCACATGATAGTTGTAAAAAATATTTTCCAATTAGATGTCTGATAATTAATTGACACATTTAAAAAAAAAAAGAAAGATTCTGTGTCATGTCTTTGGAATTTAGCTAGGAAAATCAATTCATCAATACCCAAACCCACAAAGTGAACCGGTGTCTGTCTGTGTGTCAGATATCCAATAATAACATGTAATCTATCACAAGCAGACCAACTACAGTGCGTTTATTAAGTTGTGTCATTGTCTGGTTTTGTTGCTATTGTTTATTTTATTGTACGTATTTTTTTTTTCATTTAAATTGGATTATTACCCACCCAGGTCAAGCTTTATTTTTTATGCACCCGTTGTCAATAAAATAAGCACCATTCAAGTAAGTGATATTGATATAATTAACTAAAGCTGTCCCCACATGGAGCGTGTAACCTTGTGTGTAATTAAGAAATCACTATCATTATTATCATTATTATTATTAGGTTGACAGAATCTAATAATATCGGAGTTGATGGAATCAACTAATACCCTCCTCCCTTCAAAATTGCTGGCCTTCTGCCTAAATTAGGAACAATTACTAATTATTATTAGATTAGCAGAATCATTTGAGGAGCAGACAAAATGACTTGTGGTATTTAATTGCAACCCTTTATGTTCTGAGTTCAACTCTGCCTCTCATTTTCAGGGTCAATAAAATATAGTGCCAGTGAAATATCAGGAGTAAATTTAACCCTTTTGGTATCAACCTGGCTGAAACTGCCTCTGGCTCTAGTACAAATGTTTTGCTTTCAAAAGTTCTGAATTAAAATCTTCCACCAAACCTTAGTCACAATTTATGTTCCTAACACTAGCTTAATGATGACTAAGTTATTTTACTAAATTCTTTGTTATATTTAAAATTAATTGAAAGAAAAGAAACACAGAGCATCTCAACAGAAATATGGTAATGAAAGGGTTAATCAGCTAACCCCACTCAATCCTTATAAAAAATTCTGACAAAATGCATATATAAGAAACACTAAAAATTATCATTATCGGATTGGCAAAGATGGTGAGCTGGCAGAATTGTTAGTATACCAGACAAAATGCTTTTTGGCATTTCTTTCAGCTTTAGGTTGTGAGTTCAAATTTTGCAGGGAATCGACTTTGCTTTCCATCCTTTTAGAATTGATAAAATAAGTACCAGTTGAGCACTGGGATGGATGTAATCGACTATCCCCTCCCAACAAATTTCAGGCCCTATGCCTATAGTAAAAAGGATTACTGTTGGATCAGCAGAATTTTTAAAATGGACAAAATGACTTGTGGTATTTAATTAGACCACTTTTTGTTGCAAGTTCAAATCCTACCGAAGTCAATTTTTGCCTTTCACCTTCTGAGATGAAGTATCAGTCAAGTGGGCTTATATAAGCACCGGTTCCATCCCTACCCTAATTTCTGGCTTGGTGCCTAAAGCTTCAGACAAAATATATTGCAGCATTTAGTTATGGCTTTTGACTGTACTTAATTCAAATACCACCAAAGTTAACTTTGTCTTTCATCCTTCCAGAATTTTAAAAAAAAAAAAAAAAAAATAATAATAATAATAATAAAACATGAGACCAATACTGGGATTGTTTTAATCAACAGCCTCTTTCCTCCCAAATTTCTGGCCTTGTATTTGTGTCTGAAACAATTATTATTAGGCAGTGAGCTGGAAGAATCATTAGCATCTCGAGTGGAATGCTTAGCAGTATTTCATCTGCTGTTAGGTTTGGAGTTCAAATTCTGACTTTGCCTTTCATCCTTTTGGGGGTCGATAAATTAAGTACCAGTGAAACACTGAGGCTGTTGTGATTAACTGCCCCCTCCCCACAAAATCCAGGCCTTGTACCTATAGTAGAAAGGATTACTATTATTATTATTATTATTATTATTTTAGGTGGTGAGCAGGCAAAATTGTTAGCATGCTGGGCAAAATGCTTAGCGTCATTTCACCTGTCACTACATTCTGAGTTCAAATTCCGCCAAGGTTGGCTTAACTTTTCATCCTTCTGGGGTTAATAAATTAAGTACCAGTGAAACACTGGGGTTGATGCAATCAAGTTGTCTCTTCCCCCAAAATTTCAGGCCTTGTGCCTTTAGTAGAAAGTATTATTATTATTACTAGTTGGCCCCATGCCGTTAAAAATGATAGTTAATTGTAATATTTTATATATAAACATGGCTGGTAAATCAAATTAATACACTTGTCAATGTTATCTAGTGGTTGTCTTTTGAGATGTGACATCGATCATCATTTTGTTGCTAAAAAAATGCTGGTTCACACATACACACATAGAGTTGAAATGCTGTTTCCATTGAACACATACAAACATTCACATACCTCCCTTTTACATACACACACATACTCACACAGAACTGAAATGCTCCCACTACCAGTTTGCCATCACCCCTTCCTTTCTCATTCATATGTTGTGACGGAGAAAAACACAAGAGTATTATTATAGTAGATTATTGAATTGAAGGAGGTGAGCTGGAAGAATACTTAGCACACCGGACAAAATACTTAGCGGTGTTTCATCTGTCTTTATGTTCAGAGTTTAAATTCCTTCAAGGTTGACTTTGCTGTTCATCCTTTCGGGGTTGCTAAAATAAGTTTCAGTCAACAACTGGGATTGACGTAACCAACTTTCCTCTCCCTTCAAAACCCGTTGGCTCCGTGCCAAAAATTTGAGACCATTATGATTATGATTATTATTATTATTATTATTATTATTATTATTATTATTATTATTAAGGTGGCAAGCTGGCAGAATCATTAACATGCCGGGCAAAATGATTAGCAGTATTTCATCAATTTTTATGTTCTGAGTTCAAATTCTGCTATGGTTGACTTTACCTTTCATCCTTTTGGGGTCGATAAATTAAGCACTAGTGAAACCCTTGGGTTGATGTAATTGACTAGTTCCCTCCCCTAAAATTTCAGGACTATAATTATTATTCTTAAGTCAGCGAGCTGGCAGAATCATTCACATGCCAGACAAAGTACTTAGTGGCATTTCTACAGGCTTTATGTTCTGAGTTCAAATTCCACCAGAGCCAATAAAATAAATACCAGCTGAGTACTGGAGTCAATGTAATTGACTAACCCCCTCCCACAAAATTTCAGACCTTGTGCCTGTGGAAGAAAGAATTATTATTATTGAACTGGTAAAATGATTAGAGCATTGAACAAAATATCATTCAGGGTCCCAGTACCAGTCAAGTACTGGAGTTGATGATATCAGCTAACCCTCTTCCAGTCATATTTTTTTAAACACATATTCCAAAAAAAAATCCTTGTTGCAATCGGTTAAAATATGAGTAGGACACATGACTGATGATGTACCAAGGCTCAACTTTGTTATGTAGCTCCTTGCTTTCATTAGTAATTTTTCGTAAAAATCTAATATAGGGGCACAAGATGGATGGAATAATACAAAAAAAATATGAATAACCTAATGCCCAGGATTAACTTTGGCTTGATTTTTTTTCTTTTTATTACAAAGCATGGGTAGGGAGCAATACCATCTATAACCAGTTTAACAGATTAAATGTATTTAATACACAAGCTAACTAGAAATAATAAACAATGAGCTTGTTAATGAACTACAATAGTTGACAACTTCACTGCTTTAAAGTCAGCTAGTTCTTTTGTTATTTCCATAGAATTAGCTGACTTTAAGATAAAGAACTTTCATAACAATAACCAGCTACTGAAGTCTCTCAAACCCTATTTATTTAGTGTTTCATACAGTTTTTGTTACTGTTAGTATATGAGAGTTGTTTCATTTTTGATTAGGTACAAACAAGGACCAGATGTATTATTTTATTATTTTAAAACAGCGCCCTATATTATTATTATTGCAGGACAGTGGCACTCACACACACACAAACACATGGTACTAAAGTATATTAGGGTTGTGCCCTACACACACATATATGTATATATATATGTATGTATATATATATATATATGCCATTGTATATTGTTTTAGAAGTGCCATGTACATACATACACACATGACGGTGCTCTATATTTACACACACACAAACACACATATTATATGAAAATATTTTAAGGTAGTACCCTACATACATAAATTCCATTGTATATTATTTTAGAACTGTGCCCTATTACACACACACACACACACACACATTACTTTAAATTAGTGGTATGCTGCTGGCAGAATGCACAAATTTAAAGCCTTTCTCTGACATAAGAGAAATGAACTGGCTTTCACTTAGAACTTGAGAATGAAGTCTATGTCACAGCATTGGGGTCCTAGAAGCTTAGCATTTGGTTGGTCTATGACTCATTAGAGCATGTCTGGATACATTAGCAAATACAGGTTTTCTTAGAAATACATATCAGGAAAATGCAGTGTTGTTATTGAGTGTGATGTTGCTCCTCTTTATTGTGGTCATCAGTTTGTTTTGAACTGTCAGTTTTCATGTTCTATCTACACCAGTCCTAGGTAAACTCTGGACTGTGCATTTTCAGAGTGGCATATCTAATGAAAAATTATCATGAAATTTGTTTAGTAGTGCAGCCTATCTGATGATGATTCATGTCTCATGTTGCCTCCTTCTTGGAAAAGGCTGCGCACACCTCATCTAGACACTGGCTGTAGTAGATCCTATGAGAAAGGGTGAAGACATTCACACTACATGTCTGAGCCTACTTGGTTGGTTCATATCTTTCCTATACAGTGTGAATTCAATGCTGTTGGTGTGGGTTCAACTAAGGATTTCTGTTTGTGGAATTCTATCTTGCCAGGAAAATGAAAGAATCTAGTGCATGCACAGAATATTAAAAGCCTCCAGGAAAATGATGTTGTCCATATATCACTTCCACACAAAAGAATAGAAGCATATACTTCCTGGTAGATAAGGTCTTTATGGGAAGGATGAGATAGTTATTTAGAAAGACTCTCTTTCCAAGCATTCTTAAAATTGCAGAAATTTGTCTCAGTTGTTTTTGGATTCTTTGTTCAGTATGAAGTCATTAGTAATTATATATATATATATATATATATATATATATATATATATACATATGTCCTTTGTACATACACATAGACACACACACACACACACACGCATATGTATGTTGGTTTATGTTGGACAAACAAGAGAGGAGTGCTCAATACATGCTGCAGAGGATATTGCCTATCTTATTGAAAGTGGGTTTGTCTTGAAACTTGAGTTTATTATTATTGGCACAATGACCCTCCCAAGACACAAGATTTGTCTCAACACAAGAATTCACATCAAGAATCTTGTAAATGAAATAGAAAAATGAAGAAATATATGGGCATAGCTCTTGAGGTGAAACTAGTAAAAGATAAATATCTACATATATATACACACACACAATTATGACTGTGTGGTTTTGTGTTCAATCCCACTGAAGTCAACTTTGCTTTTCATCATTTTGGGTAAAAAAAAAAAAAAAGCACCAATTTAGAACGGTGGATTAGCAGAACTATAAGAACCTTGGACTGGATGCCTTGTTATGAGTCTTCCAAGTTCAAATTCTACCATAGCTTATATGGGTAGTAAACTTAATCCATCTCCCTGTTTAACAGCATCATTAGGCACCTTGAGTGTCTTCAGTGTAGAAGTTCACTGTTTATAAGCATTAGGCTTGACCTCTTGTATGATGATAATTTCGTCTCTCCCTCCTACCAGTCTGAGACAGACAGAACCCCCCCCCCAAAACATCGGTTTTTGCATGTTTTATCTGTTCTTAACGAGTTATTACACTTCACTTTCCTAATTGCTTGTGTAACTTCTGAAGTAATTTTAGGTTCTTGTATATTAAAATAGACTTGCTTTCTTAATTGTTTTAGCATATTGCTATCTACTTCAGCTTTGTGGCTGTGAAGTTCCTTACGCTAATCTCCCTATCAGCCAGAAAAAGTTGCCATATTTATCTTGCCATAATTATATTCAACAACTTCACATTGAGGTACTCATTTTTTAGATAAATCTTTAACTATTTGGTATGCTGTTCTTGACTTATTTACTCCAAGACTTCTTTCTATTTCTTCACATCTTTTGTTAATAAGTGTATCTTTTGTGTATGTGTAATATACATATGCACACACACCTTTCTTTCTCCCCCTTCTCCCTATATATATATATATATCTGTAGATTATCTATCTACACACACACACAACATATATCTCAGTTTTAGAATATGCAAGTTGTGTTCCTAAGTACAAGTGATGAAAAGGGTTGGTGACAAGACAGGCATCTGACTACGAAACACTGCCATAGAA
Source organism: Octopus bimaculoides (assembly GCF_046866305.1). NCBI lineage: Eukaryota > Metazoa > Mollusca > Cephalopoda > Octopoda > Octopodidae > Octopus > Octopus bimaculoides. The sequence continues at coordinate 65,962,037 of NC_142934.1, read as the reverse complement.
AACCTGTCCAACCTATGCCAGCATGGAAAAGTGGATATAAAATGATTATACACTCACAAACATACATAATATAATATACAAACAGTGACAGACATTGATACAACATATACTTCTATAGTTACACATGATCATTGTTATTCTATTTGAGTAGCAATAAAGATGAGGAGTAATAAATACTTAATTATTTCATAAGAAGCAAATTGGCATGACTGATGTGGTTTTTTTTTTTTTTCCCCAATAAATATTATGGACAAGTAATGAATGTAAATGTACTCATTGGTAGGATGTCACCTTGTTTGCTTGATCAAACTAAAAACTGGTGCAGCTGATATACTGCTGAAAAAACTTAATTAAGCAACAACAACAATACAAAATAAAGAAAATAAAATGTGCAAGAAGAGAGCTTTGTGTTGAATGGAACAAAAGATTACAGAAGAATGTTTTTCATGTCACAGGAATCAGCACTGAGAATGTTAGGACCAAACAATAGATTCCTGTCACTGTCATCCTGTTGGCTGTGCATAGAGTAGGATTAAGATAGTCTCTCTCTCTTTTTCTCTTTCCTTTGTCTCTATCTCTGTCCCTCTGTTTCTGTCTGTCTGTCTCTCTCAGCTAAAGGACTGATTAGTTAAAATCAGACTCACATGACTGCTTTGTCCTTCCACCTTCTCTAAAAGATAGACATGTTGCATGACTCAGCAGACTATAAATACACATACCACCTCCCAAGACATTAGAGTCCTCCTGCCCCCCACTACCCAACACAGAGGCAGGAATTTATAATAACCAAGCAACAAAGCAGAGCATGTTTTTATTCCAAGAATTTTTTTTTTGTCATCTGACTCAAGAGAAATCCCTCAATATGTGCTACAGACTATTTCCAATAATTCTTACATTAGCATGTAAAAAACATCCATTGTTCTGTTTTACAATGGCTGATATGATACCATAATTTTTATTTATTTATTTCTTGCTTGAGAAATTGCTTTCTCTACTGCCAAAACAACTCAACCATAAAGAGGACATGAAACTTGTCTTTTGTCAGTCAAGCAAACTGGAGCAAGCAGAGTTATGTGCCTTATGCAGAGGCACATGTTATAATCTATAATAATAACAATAACACTCGTGTTTTTCGCCGTCACAACATATGAATGAGAAAGGAAGGGATGGTAGATGAATAAGGAAGGAAGGGGTGAAAAAAAATCAAATAGGGTTTCAACTCTGTGTATGTGTGTACAATGGAAGTGGGATGGTGAACATTCAACACCAAAAAGAAAAATCAAACAGCGTTTCAACTGTGTGAGTATGTGTGTGTCTGTGTGTACAAGGGAAGTATGTGAACATTGATAAGTGTATTGATTTGATTTACCATCCATATTTATGTATAAAATACTACAATTAGCCATCACTTTTGATGGCACAGGGCCAGCTAGTTATTTATAAATATAGTAACATTTCATACATATACATACACACATTTGTTTATCCATTGGAGTGATGAGAACATTCTCAGGGGTGACTGATGACTTGTGTGGTGACTTTTGTCAACCTCACTCCCTTGTCTGTGACCATCTTTAATCTAATGGCAAGACCAGGTCAAGACAACTGGAGATGGAGAAGGACACAGTGAATGACCCAAGATGTCTTAAATTGCCTTATCTTGCTTTCTGCACCCCTCTAAACCATGAAAGTTTCTTCAACAGAATTTGTTGGATCCAGCCTTCACATGCATATAAGTAGGCAAACCCTAATGTGCTAATTAACTCATAGCTGGGGGCCTGACAGGAGCTACTACTCTGGGTCAGAAAAGACCTGGGAACAATAGTGGCCAAGAGATGGTTCCATATTCCTCAAAACCCTGGAATTCCTGAACCAGGGCCCCACAAACTGATGCAGTTTGAAGTCATGCTCAGGACAAACACATACATATATATGATAGGCATAGGCAAGGCTGTGTGGTTACATCATTTGCTTTGCATCACATGGTTATGATGTGTTTTCTACTATAACCTTGTGCCAACCAATACCTTATGAGTGAAATTGGCAGGAAACTATGAGGGAGCCTATCATATATATGCATGCATGTGTAAGTGTGTCACATTGTTTACTTTCTCCATAGTAAAGCAGGCATGTGATAACTGGTGGAACAAAATATATATACATCCAGCTCAAAAAAGTTTTACCTAAGCCATGCTAGCATGGAAAAATGGACATAAAAATGACAATGATGGTGATAATATATATGATATTTGTGGATTAAGGCAATCAATGGTTCCATGTGATAGAGATCCTCACAATTGTTTAAGCTGAACACTTTGAAATCTTGGTTTTCCTCTTCAAATTGGAGAAAAGTACCAAGATTCCAAAGTGGTGAGCTTGAACAATTGTGGAGATCTCTTCCACATGAAACCACTGTGATTGTTTACCAAAGAGGATACTCCCCAAAAGATCTGACAATAATGATTATGTCCCTAAACAGCAAAGATGGGTGAATTGAAATACATGTTACGTGTACTACAGTAAAAATATCCTAGTGCTAGTACAGCTTTTTTCCCTTCATGTTTTGATGGTTCTGCAAGGTCAAGGGAGAGAACTAGCAAAACAACGATACATTCTACCAAGTTTATGAGTGATGACTATGGCTGGATTTGAACTCAGGGTCGACGAGGTGCGAGTCGAATAGTTGATTCACACAAATATTCTTATGGAGCCAACAAAGAGAGCTTCTACGTAGTTGCCCATCTACTAGAGATAGCAACCAGTTCTCCCTCAATTTCAGTTCTGCTTTTAAAAAAAAAGACAGGAAAAAGGACACATCGAAGAAGTCTATAATGGTTAATGTAATCTTAGATATTCTGTTTGAAGAAAAAAGACGAGATGGTCACGGCTGCAACGCTTTTGATTAGTGAGTGTCGACAGTGAGGTTGGTGGTCGTTGTAATCTGAGTATGGAAATAGTGGTGGTGGTGGTGGTATTCGTGACGATGATAGCGGTAGTTGTGTGGTGGTGTTAGTGTTGATGTGAGCGAATGCTTAGCCTTGGTTGGACAGATCTATTTAAGGAAGTAAGTGTTTGCTAGGAGGACCAAGTGACAAGAGAGTTTGCTATGGATGTTTGAAAAAGAAGAAATAAAAAAAAAGTGGAGGGAGGAAGAAAAGAGAGCAAGAAAGCTGACTGACTGTGAAAGAATAACGAGAGGGCGGGAGGGGGGGGGGGTCGTAGGAAGAGAAGAAAAGAGAGTCGAAGTGAGAAAGAGAGCAGAAAAGAAAAACAATATTTCAGGGAGGTGCTGGGCTGGTGGTTAGGCAAAGAAGGCAAGGTTGACCGAGATTGTCCGACAAATCAACCGACAAGACACCGTTAGCTCGTCCATCAACAAAACAGTTGCTGGTATGTTATATAGAAACAGGAAACTTGAGGACGGGGAAGAAGAAAAAACAAAACAAAGAGAAAAGCGGATCAGAAGGGTACCACAATATAATGACAGCTATGATAAAGAAAAGATGGGTTAAGGAAAGGCAGTCTTTTACTTCTTCATTCTTTTGGCGTTCATAACCTACCACCACGACCTTAACCTTCGGCTATTTTTGTTTCTTTTCTTATTACGATGTTTGAATGAGCCAATAGGGAGTCTCTACGTGGTCACGGTATCTTCTAAAAATAGTAGTTCGATCTCCAGGAGATAAAAAGAAACAAACAAAACAGGAGTAAGGGTTATAATGTAGTCATACGTATATTATGTTTGAGAAAAAGAACGAAAAACAAACAAAAAAACGGTAATGACCGGAACTCTTTCGATCATAGGCTAGCTTGATCGTGGCAGGCCTGAGGTTTAACAACAATCATATCTGTCTTAACGTTTGCACCAATTCCACCGCCTTTAATAAACATTAAGTGAGCCAACTAGGAAGCCTCTATGTGGACGTTCGATCTACAAAAAATAGCCCCCAAACTCTCTTTCGAATCACAACTGTATCGTCTACGAAAAAAAAAAAAAAGAAAAAAAAGAACACATTGTGCGATATATTGGAATGTCTTCGATCATAGATCTGCTGGACTTGGAGGTAAACGACAACATATAATAATGAAGGTGGTGGCGGTGATGATAAGGGGTAATGTTAACTGTTTCCTGATTTTGCCACAAGGGCAAGGAAATCACCAACATTATAAATACATTTTATTTTTCAACAGAGCCAACGAAAGGCCTATATGCTGTTCGACGTGTTTGAAATAGTAGCCAAATTTCTCTCTAATCAAATCTTAGCATCTTAAATAAGTAAAGGGCACATGGCATACATAATATAAAGACTACAGAATCGGACTGCAATGCTTTTTTTTTATCATATAGGACAGCTCTATCAGGTTTGATACCGTGCTCAACACAGGGTTGGCTCTAGGGTTGCTGGTACCCCGGGCAAGCCGAACTTCGGCGCCCTTACAAGTATAATTTTTTAAAACTTTCAGGGGGAAAACTGAAAATGTAGACTAAAAAACACATGGCGCCCCGGGCGCGAAATTGTTTTTCCACGAGAGTTCCGGACTCCAGAAATGAACTCATTTGCATACAGCCAATCAAAGCTCACCTTGACCGTGTCAAGTTAACACACTCTACAAAGTAAACTGAAGACAAAGAACGGTGTTGCAAGTCAACCGATCGCCAAGTTATGCCTGATTTTAGAAGGAGATAAGTAATTAGATAGATTTGCATCTATACCTATGATCGGATTTTGTTAGGGCCCCACATGGTAAAGATGTGCTAGCAACCCTCTCCCCTTACTGTTTTACGAAGAGGCAGCCATGGTTGAAACAAGAACAAGCATTATTAAAAGAGAAAAGAAGCAGGGTCATTTCTTACCCTAGTAACCTTATCTTATCACCCATCACTTGCTATGCGCTCATAAATTAGCTGGATCTTTTTTAAAACGGGGGCCACATTTTTCATTAACGAAACACTTTGAAACTTGGAACACTGGTAGAATGTGTCATATAAAACATCTTTTTCTCTTAGTCTTCTTAAAAAAAAAAGAAATCCATAAATTATTCCATGTTAAAGTTGTCGTATTTCTGTAATTTCAACCAATCACTGACGTCCATTCAGCCGATATACATTAAGTGCCGACTACATAAACAAACGATTCTGAAACAATTAACCCTAACCCTAACCCTAACCCTAGGGTTAGGGTTAGGGTTAAAGCAAATTTAAAATGAAAAAAGCAAATAAAACGAAGGTATGGAGATTAAATACGCTTTACATCGCTTAATGAGCCAAAGGAGTAAATGTAAACAACTGAATACTTGTCAGTGATTGGTTGAAATTATCGAAATAAGACAATTTTTTACATGAAATAAATTCGAATACAAAAATATTTTTCTGTTCTATAACACAAAATAGATAAGTATACGAAGTTTGAAAGTCTTTCGGTACCAAAAACACTACGTAAAACATTAATGAAAAATGTGGCCCCGTTTTAAAAAAGATCCAATTAGCTTGATAGTTGAGCTCTGATTGGCTGTTTGCAAATAAGGTCATAACTGGGGTCCGGAACTCTCGTGGGAAATAATTTCGCGCCCCGAGCGACTGCCTTAGTTGCCGGTACCTTGAGCTCAACACCAACTATTTCTTTACAGTCTTCTTCAATATTGTTTAATTTATGCACAAGGCCAACAATTTTGAAGATAAGCATTAATCGATACAATCGATGGACTACAGTACTTGACTAGTACCTCGAAAGGATGAAGGGTAAAGTAGAGCTCAGAGGAATCTGAACTTGGAACGTGAAGGCAGAAGGAATGCCGCTAAGTGTTTCGCCTGGCGTGCTAACGATTCTGCCAACTTGCCGCTAAACTTTTTTAATATCGCATTTAAAAAAAAAATTCCTAACGAAATTATGTAGTGATAAATGTAGTTTAGCGTCGTAAAAAAAAAAGTAGCACTGTTTATGCGGATTCACTCGAAAAATGCGAGCCAATTCCTCTTTTAAGAGCCATTTGATTTTATAATTAATAATTCAACTAATGTACATCTATCGTAATATACATTAATTTTATGACAATTTACTTTCGCTTTTTCACGACGGTAACATGTCAACGCATTTTTTGGAGGTGTAGATTACGAATTACTTGCTCATGATTGCATGCATAAATAGTCTGTGACTTTATCCTGGTTGATGCCATTCATTAAGTTGGATTTGGAAATCGTAGGACAATAACAATAACATTCTCAGTTTTACTTTGAGCCTACTATAACACATCGAAATTTTTTAAAACGTAAACACGGAATTTTTTCCCGCCGCGCCTTCCAATTCCATGGTGAAAATTTATATCAGTCAGGATGTTTTCCGTTGTGCAACGATCACGAGAAAGCTATTGAAATTATTTTCTTTGTGAGTAAAAAATTAAAAATTTAAAAATAAATTTTATGGACATGATCGTCACCTACACATTTGAAAACGTATCTGTAAAATTTCGTTGAAAAATGTGATTAAGAAAATTATGAAGAAACGAATTCGAGAAGGGGTATACAAAACAGTCCTACTCAATAAACTTTTGCCAGGGCTTGGTATATAGCAATCCTTCGGTTTTGGTACACGACGTCATTCACCCACACAACCTTCTGTCAGGACATAAAAAGGTTAGGCTGACAAAGAGGGTGAATGACGTCGTCTTATCATACCGACACTCAGGAGATCAAAAACGAAGGATCGCCCATATTATATAAACATTATACATGTGTGTGTGTGTGTGTGTGTGTGTGTGTGCATGTATGTATGTATGTATGTATATAATACAAAGTACAAGAATACATTTTTGATTGAGCAAACACAAGTAGGATTAAAGATGTTCCAATTGTGAATTCCTCTTCGTATATTCGGCACAAGTAACCACAATAACATCTTTTTTAAAACAAGTGTGCTTTTACTGAGATGTGACGGCTATTTCTAGCAAGTGGAGCAACCATACAGAGACTTCAAAGACGATTGGCATATGAGTGTTTCGTTCAAGGTCGGCTCTATTCAAACAGGCGTGATAAAAAGCATGCTAACCATGAAGCTCTCTACAGAGACAGTGTACCGCGAACTACATTGGCTGGGTGTAAAGAAGGGACATGAAGAAAGTGGAAGTGTTGTTCGGTTGTAATACTTTGGTTTTTCATTGTAGTTATGAACGTAAATAATTTTCATCACGACCATGCGTCATACATGTATATGCAGGCCACACCAACATTATTTTCGGGAAAACTAGCAGTTGCCTATATATGCAAGTGTCTTCTGATTCCAAGCAGCCGATGTTTTTCCAAGAGAAAGACCGTCGATTCGAGCTAATACAGCCTGGCAAAGCAAAGAGCTGGTACACATATTGAAAGATATCTTTTGTCTAACTCTCTATCAGTTCCAGCAATCCATCGCTCTATTTAGTACTTTTTATCGGCCCAGAAGAATGAAGGGCAAAGTTGAACTCGAACCGCAGAGGCATTCTAGTCAATAATTCGGTGCCTCACACACGAACAAAGTCGATTGATTTGTAAAGTTGTTACATCAGAGATAATAATGTTTTGTGATATTCCTTCCAGCTCTCTCCACTGAGGTCAACTCAACCTTTCATCAAAACATCGCCCTTTCATCCTTGCAGGAGTCGATAGCTAAAGTACCAGTTAAGAAATGTGGTCGACACTCTCTCCTCTCTTTCTTACGCACACTTTCTCTTAAAGAACGCTACTGTATTTGGACCTCGAGAGAGATGGGCTCCGCCAAGTAAAAAGAAAGTAACCAAATCAAGAGGAGCCACACACACACATATACACAGTAGCATAGCATCGAAATTCTTTTTAGTCACTTTCTAATTTTTTATTTTTTACTTGTTAGTAATTAGATCCGTTTTCTCTTCTTTGCAGATATTTAATATGAATTTAATCATTTTTGAATGAATTCTAATTTTAATTTGCTGAAACTCAACGATTAAAAAAAAGAATTAGAAGAAAAAAATTGAAGTTGATGAATTTTCTCAAAGGCATGGTTAGTAACATTATGGAAAGACCAACAGAGAGAGATAGCTCAGTTTTTTTTTTGTATTAATCAGTGGATAGCTGTCAAGTAGGTGCACAGCCAAACTAAGAAAAAATCTGGGAGACCGCAGGCAACTTCTGAGAGAGGAAAGAAGGCAAGTAAGAGAGAAGTTATTAAACATTAACTTGCAACTGTTAGAGAGGTTGTTAAATTCAATGGATCTGTCGTCATATTGTGTAAGAACAGTACTGAAAATCTTTGGATATGACCGAAGAATTGCAAGAAAGAAACCATTGATTTCAAAAGATTAGGCTATAAAGTTCAACTGGACTAAAGAGGTCTGCAACAAGGAATATTAGCTTTTTGGTCGTCAACGATACAATATGATCAAAGCAAATTCTACCAACTCTTAATTTCAAAGCAAATATATGTGAGGCGCAACAAAATTGAAGTATAAGAGTTGGATTATGTACAAGGAACAGTTAACTTATAAAGGTTTTGGAATTATTGTAGAGGGGTACAGTTTGGGGGACATCTTGGTCAGAGCTCATTTTGGTTAAAAATGATTTTAAAAGCATTTATTATCAATCCATTTCAATGTAGGAATTGATAAGACTTTTTCAAGAAGATGGAATCCCATGCCACACAAGCAAAATATCACCAGCTTGGTAGGGAAAATCATGGAAGGAAATCCCTGAAATAAGTTACTCAAAACCTCGATCTTGATCCAATACAACACATGAAAACATATGTACTGTATTGGATGAAGAAGAGTCAATTCCGTTATTAATAATTTAATCAAATCTTTGTCTAATCAAGTGAAACCCATGGTATTAGCTAAAGGAAGAGCTATAAAATATCGAGATAAATTTTCAATAACTATGTATAAGTTTTCATAATATTTTACAAGTTGAATTAAAGTTGCGTTTTATTACTCTGTAGGGCACTCTTTGTGTGCGTGATATTAATAATGATGCGCGCGCGCATCTGTGTGGTTTAGAAGTTCGCTTTGCAACCACATAGTTCGGAGCTCAGTTCCAGTGCGCGGCATCTTGAGCAAGTGTCTTCTATCATAGTCCCGAGTCGACCAATGCCTTCTGAGTGAATTGGATCTTTTTTAAAACGGGGGCCACATTTTTCATTAACGAAACACTTTGAAACTTGGAACACTGGTAGAATGTGTCATATAAAACATCTTTTTCTCTTAGTCTTCTTAAAAAAAAAGAAATCCATAAATTATTCCATGTTAAAGTTGTCGTATTTCTGTAATTTCAACCAATCACTGACGTCCATTCATCCGAAATACATTAAGTGCCGACTACATAAACAAACGATTCTGAAACAATTAACCCTAACCCTAACTCTAACTCTAACCCTAACCCTAACCTTAGGGTTAGGGTTAGGGTTAGGGTTAAAGCAAATAAAACGAAGAATCGTTTGTTTATGTAGTCGGCACTTAATGTATATCGGCTGAATGGACGTCAGTGATTGGTTGAAATTATCGAAATAAGACAATTTTTTACATGAAATAAATTCGAATACAAAAATATTTTTCTGTTCTACAACACAAAATAGATAAGTATACGAAGTTTGAAAGTCTTTCGGTACCAAAAACACTACGTAAAACATTAATGAAAAATGTGGCCCCCGTTTTAAAAAAGATCCAGTGAATTTGGTAGACGGAAACTATGGAATCCTGTTGTGTGTGTGTGTGTATATATATATATGTATGCGTTTATGTATGTCTGTGTGTCTTCCTGTCTGTGCTTGCTTACTCCCACTTGACAACTGGTGTTGGTTTGTTGACGTTCCTGTAACATAGTAAGTTCCACAAAAGAGACCGATAAATAAGTACCAGACTTAAAAAGTAAACACTAGGGTCGATCTATTCGACTAAAACCATTCATGGCGTTGCCCCAGCACGGCCGCAGTCCAATAACTGAAACAAGTAAAAGATACACACAAGCATATGGAGAAGAGCTAAACAACTAATTATTTTATCGACTTTGGAATGATGAAAGACAAGCTAACCTCGATATAATTTGAACTCAGAACAAAGAGCCGTAAAATAAATAATACGAGCATTTCTTCGCTTTAACAATTCTGCCCCACAAAAAACCAGCCAGTCCAGCCTACTAGAAATAGCAGCCAAACCTCCGTCAAATCACACTTTATAATAAGATACATTAGCTATAGTAGTTCCTATACATTGTAAATGGTAGTGGGGGGAGGGAGAAAAAAGCAAGAAAAAAAAAAGGGAAAACAAGAATGCTTCGGTTAGATTCCTTTGATCATTTGGTCTGTTTTCGGTGCTGCAACGTTGAATCAGCGGTTGTTATTATTGTAGCTAACTGATCAGTCCAGAACAAAGTCATTCCATTTATCAACATCACTGTTTTTTGGTTTTTTTTTGTTTTTTTTTACTTATCATCTTCCGACAGTGTATCTAACACTTATCAAAGTGTTCTTGACACTGTGTGTGTGCGGACCATAAACGCCATGATCAAAGAACTTTGTTTTTCTATATTCGTTTACATCCAGTATCTTTTTTTTTTTTAATTCAAAAAGTGTATCTAAGACAACATTATCCAAGTGTTTCTTATTTCTTTATTGCCCACAAGGGACTAAACATAGAGGGGACAAACAAGGACAGACAAAGGGATTAAGTCGATTAGATCGACTCCAGTGCGGAACTGGTACTTAATTTATCGACCTCCGAATGGATGAAAGACAAAGTCGACCTCGGCGGAATACACACATCCAGAAACCACAGAACACAGACACAAGTTTTGTTTTTTCGATAACATTTAATACAGATCCGCTAATTTTGATATTACAGACATCGCAAATATCCTTCAATACGATCATACCAATCTCTTTCCATTCGATCATACTGCGCGAATCCTATCAGTTTCGGTGAACTAACATTTCGCTGTATCTCATCCCAAACAACGCTCATTGTTTGGAGTAAGATACCACCTTTATTCACCCCAACCGTTCATACCACCCCTCGTTAGTCTTTTGCAACCAATATATTTCACATCAAATTTGTAAATGACTATGATTATAAACATCGAAAATATTCTTCAAACACAATCATATCGATTTCTTTCAACGGTACAAATATACAACCACGATACATAAAAATAAAATATCGTAACTCACGCCGCCTAAATATGAACAAAACGCACCAAGAATGTTGAAAGTTTTTACAGTGATATAGCATGGGTTTTGCAGCCCATTCTTTCAACGCAATATATCTTCGACTACAGCAGATATACACGCATACAAACTGGCAACACTGCGGTTTGCATACCTAACGGTACGCCACCGACTCTCATATCAAAGACTCCCAAAACAGACTAACATGCAGTTTACAATCGTAGAAAAAGTGAAAGTAAATTGTTCTAAAAACAATGAAAGTAAAATGCGATAACCAGCTGTGACATCCCATAATTTTATGTAAACAGTGTGACATAACGAATTTATAGAAAGTACATATATTTCATTTAATATGAAAACTACACATATCTTATTTAAGATGAAAACCACTTTTCAGTGGTGTGTTCATTGCTGGGTATAGTACATTGAAACGGTATGTCTTAGTTGCTACTTCTGAAATACTTAACACATCACTAGAAGGTACTGTATATGTAGGTGTCTGTGGATGTGGCACTATGAGGGAGTTCTTTTAATGAAATTATGGGATGTTAGTATCGTCACTTCCGGTTTCTCTCGCAATTTACTTTCACTTTTTACGACCAAAAATACCTCGGTCCTTAACTTCTTATGGAGTAATGTTCCCACATTTGGAATAATAAAATAAAAAGCCATTTAAGTGATTTACACACAGTCAGTCGCCAGCGCAATCTAGCTTCTGATTCACAAATGTATCTCTTCGTTCTGCTTTTCCAACTTTTCTAACCGTAGCCCCTACTTCTGGGTTGCTGCTTTCGTGTTATCTCCACTCGTTTCTCATCCTCTCGGTACCTATGCTATGGCCAGGTATTTCTAGATCTGCATTAACTTCTTCATCCAATCCTTACTCCCTGGAATATCGGCCCTCTAGAAATCCCTCTCTATCCATATTCTTCCTGCAAGTGTTAACTTGTGAATGTTCAGAAGGCTCATTAACCACGTTATTGGACCAGCGAAAGCTTGAGTAATTTCCATTCACTCAGATCAAATCATTACCCCAATCCCTTAAAAACCAAAATGAACTCAGTCTATTACAGTATTCCACAGGCACTTTTAATCTAGACGAAGTTTCAGCCTGCTTCAATCTAAGACACTATAAATTATAAGCATATACGGTGCACTTCCGGTTTCCGTTTAAGACAGTGGTTCTTAGCGTGAACAATAGCGCCCTCTTGGGACGTTGGGAGCTCACAAAGAAGCAGCAAATACCAAGGCGATGCTGGATGTTGAGAGGAGTCATGAATTTTCTTGGAAAATTTTTAATATTTAAACTAATATTTATTACTTGTATTCTAAATACTTTTTCAAAAATACGTACTCTGTCAAGATTAGAATATGACTAGGCAATTGCGTTATCAGGGGCAGAAACATGGCTAATGATGCACCAAGGTCCAATATATTTTAATTTCATCATGGTTAGTCCACGCTATTTTCTTTCTTTTTAGCAATTTCTATAAAACTTTAGCACAGGGGTACTAGTCCCTGCAGATATCTAAAAAGGGGTATCTGCTGGATAGGACAGTACAATATACGACTATGTAAAATTAGCTTGTCTGCTTTTTTTTTTTTTTTGCAAAGCATAGGAAACTGGTGGGTGCTGAACTGAGGAAGGCTGAGAACCAATGGTCTGTCCAATTTCATTCGCGAAACTTGATTCAGTCAATGCAACGAGGAAAGACTAAGGGCCTGATACTCAATCAGTTCGGAGTAGGGCTCGCACAAAACCGATAATTCCCAAAACCGAGTTTAAGTACAAGTAATTCTCAAAACCGGTTAAAAACCGGTTTTCGTGGATTTAGAGCGGTGTCCCTGTAACGAAGAAGTTTGTCATATATTGTATTTTGTTTATATACATACACAGAGAAAGAGAGAAAGTAACAGTTTGACTGATATCCACAAATATGTTGGTGGTGCCTGTATCTGTATATATGTACAAACAATAACAAAAAATAATGGTATTTTATTTATTTAATCAGGAATGCAACGTTTTTCCAAGTCGTTCTATTTTTGAGAATCAATCAAGTTTCTTGACTTGCTTGATAATTCACTTTCCTTCGAAAATAATCTTTTAAAAAACACAATGCATTCAGTGTTTTACTTGACAAACTTGTCCTAATTTCTGTGTTGAAAAGTCCAGTAATTGAAAAAACTCTTTCCGACTGGACACTAGTTGCTTTAGTTGTAAGCAATGCTCTATAAAGTTTCTCAAGCTTTTCACTTCTGTTCGAAGTTGCTTCAAAATATTCGAATTCTTTAGAGATTTCAAATCCATCTGCTACTATCTTGGGCTCTTCCTTCATTTTCTTCATTGCGCTTGTATATTCACGCATGAGTTCATTACCTTCGTAAGTAGATGGAACAACAGTAACATTTGTTTTTAGGTCTCCTCCTATTTCATTTTCTTTGTATAATTCTGTTGTGTTCTCAGCGTCATGTTCAGGAAATTATCTCCTGTATGTTTGTTCAGCATACTTCCTTAAATGTTGTTTCGTTAAAAAAAGAAAAGGTCCAGAAATTAATTCATCTTTAAACTTCCTTGGGTTATGTAAATACCTCAAGGGAGTCAAGGTTTCAACATTTCTTCTCTTATATCTATGCATAAACCTTTCACGAGCCAAAGGGTTGCCGACGATATTAAGTTTATTCAATAAAAATTCTATAGAATATTCCGCTTTCAGTAAATCCATATCATCAGTGCAAATAACCTTCAAAATAATTTCTACTGGATGCAGAATTTCATATAGTAAATCGAGAGATTTCCATTCTTCGTCAGCCACAGCATATGTGGAAAGTACTGCTCGTAGAGCATTAGGAATGCAGCTTTTCAATGTCAAAAATCTCTCAATCATATGGAATATGCTATTCCACCTAGTTCTGCAATCCAGTATAAGTTTATATTCTCTGTTATCAAAGTTCGCTCGTACAAAATCTTGCAAAATTTCATTTTTTGTAGGAGATTTACGGAAAAGTTTTGAAATTTTTCTTACCTTATTTAAAACTTTGTTAAATTCAAGTTTTAGCTGGGAAAAACAAGCATTTTCGTGAGCCAAATCTGTTTGAAAAAGTATGTCCTGTTGGCTTATATCAGCTTCATCATCACTATCGTCTGTTATAGCGATCTCTTCCCTTTTTTTTTTTATCAGTCTCATCGGTTGAGGCAATATTTTCAATATTTTTTTGATAGAGAATGTCGATCACAGACAAATGTATGCAATGTGTGAGACATTGTTGGTGATCAGGTCTTATTTCTTTTCCGAATTTCACCATCATAGAAGCACTATCCGTCGTACAGCCAACAATGTGTATATCCAAATCCAATCCAAATTCATTAAGACGTCCTCTCACAAATTGCTCTGTTCTCCTGCTATTAAGGGAGCCGTGGATCTCAATAAGACCCGACGACCAATGATTGTCTTTCCCATATGTTCATATATCGTTTATTTTGAATTGATGTGTATTCATCCAATGTCAATGAGTAGTGAATCCCCAGCGCTACTTCTTTTTCGAAATAATGAATAAGTTCTTCTTTCTTGGTTATGTAATAATTCATTACCATATTCCTGGCTCCGTTTGCAGATGTTAGTTGTAATTTATCATATTTGCCTCTCTGACTATGAAGATTTCTCTGTATAAAATCGCTTTTGGCGATTGAATTGAAAGAGAATCCATCCATATCAGCTAATTTTGAAACTTCTTCTTCCATTGATTTCTTTGTTAAAAAGTGTTCCATTGTTCTTGTCATCTTCACAGGAGGCTGGTTTGCATTGTGATTTATGTCGATTTGATGAATTTTCTTCAAGTGCAAGATCAGAGACGTAGTAGATCCTCCAGAAGACTTCATGATCTTATCACACTTGTTGCATTAAGCTTCATCTTTGTTTTTCCTATCGAAAAAATTCCAAACAGTTGATTTTCTTTTTATCATGCTAGGGCTAATGAAAATAATTCAGAAAAAAATTAGTTAGTGCTTCTTCCTTGAAATGAATCTTGAACTGGTTATTACATATGCTCAATGGGAAAGATCATCTGACCGAAGACTAACAGCATCCCCTTGACTTGCTCTGAATAAAGTCGGTTACCTCCAAATTCAAAGAGTCAGCCAGGGGTTAGCGAAGGAAATGACAAGGTGCTGATCTAAGGTTCAAGGGGAGAGAAGGTAAGAATATGTTGATATGTTTCAATGAAACAGACAGCACTTTCAACTAAAGGCGACCGACAACAGTTCAGTTAGTTCAGTTTCAACGATATTTCTTCAAAAGAAAAAAATGAAGAAATGTTTTGCGAAAAAAAAAAAAAAAGAAGCAACAAGCATTAAAATCGGTTTTGGCAAATCCGTTTCGGTTTTACTGATCATAATATAAAACCGGTTTCGAGCCCTAGTTCGGAGATAAGAGGCTATCCAGAAATGTACGAAGGCAGTACCGAAAGCGATGCAAAAGTGAGCATAACTCTTTTATTAATTTATATATGCCGTTTAATCTGCACACGTTGATGAAGTAACAGTTCTATAGTAATTCAGCTTTCTATTCTTCTTCACTATAATTGATTCCAAGCAGAAAGTAACGCGCCGTCATTTAGTTCTTGACAAAGAAGCTGTGAAAGTTGAGCACATTACTCACCAATTGTGTCACCACCGAAAACAACCTGTACATGTCGGACAGTCCGTAACCCTCCTTCGTCAATTGATAAAAGTAACTGATTTCTAACATATGAGCAATGCCACAGAATTTCCATTAGCCTCACAAATCCAGTACTTGAACCCTATTGGTATTTATTTTATCCATCACGGAAGGATGAAAGGTAAAGTTGACTCAGGTGGAATTTGAAATCAGAACGTAAAACAATATAAACTTAATACGACAATGAATTTTGTCTAACGCCCCTACAGATTTCTGTCAATCCATCTCCACTGCATAGAAATAATAAACATGGTATTCAAATACATCGATAACTTCTTTTTTTATGTAGTGAAGCTCTTGTCTGTAGTCTGTGCACGCTTTGGCGGGTAAATCATGGATTGTATTTATGCTTTTGCAAATATCTATAATTTAGAAATATAAAGTTGTATGTAGTTGAAGGCGTTAAATGTGTATAATATCAAACTCAACAAGTGGTTCTCAACTAGGGTCCATATGACTCTTCGGAGTCCATATAAGATTTTGGTTGTTAAAATTCGTGTGCAATAAATTGATTATACTTCGACAATAAACAAAATACTTCAACAATTTTTTATACAGTTCTTAATACTTAATTATAAAAATATAATAGGATATTTTAAACATCGAATGGCTGTGGGGAAGGAGGCAGAAGTCGTATATTGTACTGTCCTATCCAGCAAATACCCCTTTTAAGATATCTGCAGGGACTAGTGCCCCTGTGCTAAAGGAGTGCAAAGGAAAAAAATGGTTGAGAACCACTGAAGGGGACCAACTTAATCTAGACACAATAATGGAGCGTGATGTCCACAAAATTTAACATGGTATCGCCATTTAAGATACGTTATGAATGATATGTGTTTGTTGGAGGGAATGTTCTCGTCTACAATGAAAATGTAGAGAGCGAGCAAATGCCAGAATATAAGAATCTACACACTCACACATGGGGTACATCTTCAATAGTGAAACCTAAGTCCCTACGCCACTGTGTCACATAACTAATATAAACCGGCTTTGTTTATATTTTCCATCACATAAATGTCGGCACAAGCCACCGCTAACAACCAATTCCAGCAGCTATATCCTTGTTTACCCATATCACAGTCAAGTCATTGGGTGTGTAAATCGTCTAAGTATTTGAATTTATATTTTAACGAACTGATCATAACGACAAACGGGCAGAACGAATTACAATACAAACAAGACAAACAAATCTACATATTAAATAGGCCATTTTGTAAACTTGATAGTTGTTAAGGGTTGGGTGGCCTGTGTATATATTCGGTACAACGACATTATAACAAGTTTAGTGAATGACATGCGGTCTTGTTTGACAACCCCGCCAATCTCTCTCCCCCCTCTCTCTCTCTCACACAAGTACAGCATGTATTGTGTGAATATATATATATATATATATATATATATATATATATATATATATATACACACAATATATATATACACAGCCACATAAAAAAATTTGATTGTACTTCAGGATAACCGTATGTATGGCTGTGTGGTAAGAAGCTTGCTTCCCAACCACATGATTCCGGGTTCAGTTCCACTGCGTGGCACCTTGGGCGAGTGTCTTCTACTATAGCCTGGGGCCCACCAAAGCCTTGTGAGTGGATTTGGGAGAGAGAAACTGAAAGAAGCCCGTCATATGTGTGTGTGCGTGTGTGTTTATCCTCCCGCCATCGCTTGATAACCAATGTTGGTGTGTTTATGGCCCCGTAAATTAGCGGTTCGCCAAAAATGACCGATAGAA
The DNA here is from genome assembly GCF_046866305.1 of Octopus bimaculoides. Taxonomy (NCBI): domain Eukaryota; kingdom Metazoa; phylum Mollusca; class Cephalopoda; order Octopoda; family Octopodidae; genus Octopus; species Octopus bimaculoides. The sequence continues at coordinate 65,944,413 of NC_142934.1, read as the reverse complement.
CTAGTACTAGGCTTACAAAGAATAAGTTCTGGGGTCGGTTTCTTCGACTAAATCCCTTTAAGGCGGTGCTCAAGCAACACCGCAGGTGCATAGCTGAAATGTATAAAGTAAGTGTGTGTGTGTGTGTGTGTGTGTGTGTGTATGAATGTATGTATATATATATGTATGTATGCATATTATAGTCCTCTTGAAGCACACCTATTTATTCCTGCACTCCAAAGTCGTATGCAGATGTTATATTTGTGTGAAGTATGCATAAGAGTTGAAAAATACTGACAAACATCAAAACACAAGAGTGGAAAAAAACTCTTTGGTATTTTATTCACCATTACACATGTTTCATTTGCTAATAGGAGTTGCAAAATTGTACTTGTAAAAGAAACATGTAAGAAATCTTCTGTTAGAAATACTTCAGAGAATCATATAATAATACCTAGTATTCGATTTTGAAGAATTTCTAATAGGAGATAATCTTACATATTTTTTTTACATGTACAATTTTGTAACTCCTATTAGCAAATGAAGCATGTGTAATGGAGAATACAAAATACCAAACATTTTTTAAACTTCTCCGATTTTGACATGTATACACATACATATATGTATGTATGAATATATATATATAGAGAGAGAGGGAGGGAGGGGATATACAAATGAAAAAAGAAGCAGCAGCATGTTTCATTGAGTTTATATGCATTTGAATTCAACATTGGGATTTCGAATATCACTGCTTTAGATTTTACGTTAGTAAGAAAAACACTCCTGCATTCAGATGCCCTGTTGCTACCCTGTGTGTGTATATATGTGTGGTGCGCGCGCGCGAGCATGCGGGTGTATAATGTATCTATCTTTCTATGTTGCATATTTTATATATACAGTCACCGAGCGTCAAGCTAATACATTTCTTGTGCACGTCCTCACGTTTGTATTTTTTCATCGTTTACTTGAATTGACTATATATATATATATATATATATATATATATATATATATATATATATATATATATATATATATATATATATATATATATATATATATATATATACATATATATATATATATATATATATATATATATATATATATATATATATATATATATATATATATATATATATATATATATATATATATATATATATATATATATATATATATATATATATATATATATATATATACATATATATATATATATATATATATATATATATATATATATATATATATATATATATATATATATATTATAAAGTATGGAGGTTTAGTTCACAGGTGATCTAAATGATTAGGTACGCTAGGTAAGTGCAGTAACGGATTATTGGGGCTCCAGGGTTATAGCCGAGACGGTAGTTATAGAGCCACTGCAGATTTCCGATGCAGCGGATATATAATTGTTAAACATTAATGCAAGGCAAACATCTCAAGTCATACAATTTCTTCCTAAATAATATTGTATATGACTTGAGATGTTTGCTTTGCCTTAATGTCTGACGTGCTGTTTAACAATTATATATATATATATGTGTGTGTGTGAGTGTGTGTGTGTGTATATATATATATATATATATATATATATATATATATATATATAACACAAAGGTTACAAAGCTCATTCAGAGATAGCAAAATCTTATGAAAGTACTGGTTAGTTACATATACAATGAATATTGAACATTACAGTTAATACTCAGCTGCAAAGTAACTATATAAACCGTAGTTTATATATATTTATTTATTATAATAAGGTGAGAAAATAGAGAGGCAATTAATAAATTATTATTTATTAATTAAAAAATTGACAAACATCTCTTACAGCTGTTTCAATTCCAAACCTTCAGAAAATTAATTAATTAAATTAAAAATTATCTTAAAGTCGAATCTCTTCAGAGGTAGTTTAAGATATACAAAATAGGTGTTCAATTGCTGTATTTTGAGTAAACGGTTGCAAATCATTAACCGATAAAATTTATACATAAAAAATATAGCATATATATATGTGATTTATTGGGAAACCTAGGCACTGTAAGTGTCTCATAGTATATATATATGTTTTATACTATGTTCTTCATGTATAAATTTTTATCACTTAAATGGTTTGCAGCCGTTTACTCAACAAGCAGGAATTGAACCCCTATTTTGTATATCTCAAACTACCTCTGAAGAGATTCGACTTTAAGATAGTTTTTAACTTAATTAATTTTCTGAACGTCTGGAATTGAAACAACTGTAAGGGATATGTCAACTTTTTAATTAATAAATAATAATTTATCAATTCCCACTCTTATTTTCTCATTCATATATATATATATATATATATATATATATATATATATATATGTGTGTGTGTGTGTGTGTGTGTGTGTGTGTGTGTGAATATATATATATATATATATATATATATATATATATATATATATATATATATATATGTATATATATATAGGTATATATATATATGTATATATATATGTATAATGTGTGTGTATTTATATACGCATATATACACACACACAAACACGTAAACACATGAGACGGAAATATATTTGGACAATTATAAACAAATATATTTCTATTTTTTGAAACACAGAACCACCATATCGGTTTCAACTCTCATTTGATTCTCATCAAGGACAGAACAACATTTGATCTACTCATGGAGAGAGAGAAATCTAGCTAGTATGTTCCTATACTTCTCTGATCGGAGCACAATATATGTATGTATGTATGTATGTAACTTGTACCTCCGCTGAACCATTAGGCAATTTTAGTCACCAAATAATAAAAAAAGAATGTTTTGTCGTCACACACAAAAGCACACACACATGGATTTCTTATGGTACGAATCTTCAAAAGTATAATTTCAAAGTGTTATGTTATTCAATTGGTGAAACATTTAGTTAAAAAAAAAAACTATCCTACGAACAATAATAATATATATACTTATGTATGTATGTATGTATGTATGTATGTATGTATGTATGTATGTATGTATGTATGTATGTATGTATGTATGTTTATATGTATGTATGTATGCATGCATGGATACATGTATGTGTATATATATACGTATATATATATATATATATATATAAATGTCCACGTTAGTGGTCAACGTTATATATATATATATATATATATATATATATATATATATATATGTATGTATGTATGTATGTATGTATGTATGTATGTACGTACGTATGTATAATTTTGCAAAGAATTCTTGTCAGAATATATGAGTTGTCTATATATATATATTACACATACATAAACGTATATATATTTATATACACAAAAATCTAAATATATATTTTTTCATACATATATGTAAACTAATATCGAAACATTGCCCCACACCACAATATATATATACAGACACACACACATATATATATACATATATACATACTTGAAAATGGATGCGTGGCGTTCAATCAGATATATATATATATATATATATATATATATATATATATATATATATATATATATATATATATATATATACACATATATATACATATATAAATATATAAGCATATCTCTATATATATACATACATACACACGCCCAGATATATATATATATATATATATATATGTTGTTGTACTTGGGGATGGTCATATTGCCAGTTTAGCCAATAAAAACACACGCACTGTATATTTTTTTTTTTATATATATATATATATATATATATATATATATATATATATACATATATATATATACACACACACACGCACATATATATAAAAAACAAACACACCCACATACATCTAGACTATCATGACCCTTTGAAGGTACATATCACTTCATTTAATTAAGGGATCACCTCATTAAAAGCACTGCGCAATTATATTGAAATTAGTTAACCCTGTGACAAACGTTTATTTGAAATATATAAACAGAAAGATTGACACACATATTTAAAACATGCACACACACACGATAATTTCCACCTTTGTGTGCATACACACACATGCTTGTGTGCAGGTATTGGTAGTTTGAATATATAACAAGTATTTGATACATGTACAGATATGCAGCCAGATATTTGTACATCACAACAGCCACTGTTAACCCCTCCCATACGTATCAACCAGACACAAACAAAAATACATATATAGATGTTATGAGTATGTATATATCTGTGTGTGTGTGTGTGTGTGTGTGTATTTATAACTATATAAATACATTTATATGTGTATATAACAGAGAAATACATGTGGATATATATAAGCATTTATATATACATATATATATATATATATATACATATACACACACATAAAGATATACACAAATATATATAATATATATGTATGTATGTATATATTATATACACACGCATACATACGTACACACACACTCACGTACATGCAAAGGTATGTAAAATCCAGCCACACAAAAGCACACAAGTTTCCGTGTTACTACTTACCAGACGTACATGTTTCCGTTAGAATCACTCAACATCCGAAAATCACCCCGTACAAAAGAGTTTGAGCAGATCGTGGGACAATCAATTGAGTGACTAGAAGTTATGCTGGCCATAAGTGTGTCTCAATCATAACAACAAACAATATCGTCCGTTAAGTCGTACGTAACAAATCGAATAAAAGCACCAATGAACTCGCCTTGGATGTAAGAACAACAATAATAAATACAAAGGTAGCGCTGTTCTACTGTTTATACGATCGAATGAGTGAAGCCACCGCTGCTGCTGCTAGAAAGCAGCCCAGTTGCAGTAGACAATCTTAATATTTCTACTGTGGGTCTCGTTTTCAACGCGAGGCTCTCTCTCTTTTCCCTCACTAAACCTGACCCCAATTTCAGAGAACACGGAGAGCAGAACCCTTCAGATCGTCACTCCCTTATACCTTGCCCCTCTCTCTCGCCTTTTTTCTTACCCATCACAATCTCTTTTAACTGTTGGAGCTGGCTGCCCTCGACCCCTTCATCATACTCCACAGTAATTCTGTCCCCTACCTTCCAGCTCCAGTCTAAGACTCCCTACAGTGAAGTGCTTTCCTTTATTGATTCTCTCTCTTTTGGTCTCAGCTACTGTTGTTCTTTTTGACTTTATATTTTACTAGTTTATTCTCTCTTCCTCGCTTTATTCTCAACTGCGTCTACGTACAGTTTTATATATACACGCACACATTCATGTGTATGTTTATGTATGTATATATTTGTGTGTGTGTGTTATTAAGGCTTTTGTCAAGTTATATATATACATAATAAAAAAAGCAATTTTACATTAAACTGAAGGATTACTCAATACTTTTCATCGGATACAGGTTTATTAAACTTTTATAAGGGTGACAGTGACCTCGAAGTTTCGATGTGCCGGCCTATTTACATATCTTTTGTGTGAATGCAAATATTTATGTTTACATACATATATAAAGTAGATAAATAGAGAAATAGATAGATTGACACGTGTTTCGCATCGCAGATCTAATTCATTTGGAAAAACGAATCTTTCAGCAGGAAACAAGAAATTCCATTAAATGTTGCTCAATAAGAAATTCCATTTAATGTCTGCATGAAAATGAAATAGAAATCATTCTCGAAGATAAAATACCAAGGAGATACGCGCTCGCGCATTTTGTGCCTCTTTGTGTGTGTGTAGGTACGGATGGATGAGTGTATGCCTGTATGTGTGTGTATGTATATATATATATATATATATATATATATATATGTGCGTACGTATGTGTGTATGTATATATATCTATTTACGAACATATATATATGTACATAAATACATGCATGCAATGTGCATGAATATTATATATATATATATATATATATATATATATATATATATATATATATATACACACACACACATATATACACATACATAGATATACATAACTGAATATACATGTTCGCGCACGCATCCCCAGAGGGAAGGGGACATAGTATTTTCCATTTAGTATATATGTATGTATGCATGCATGTATATGCATACACACACACACACACACACACACAAATATCTATAGATGTATTTCTCCAGTGAATTGCTTTCCTACTTGAGAGTGAAAAATTACCGACTGGGCTTTAGATTAGAATCAACAACTACCACATCAAGAACCACAACAACAACAACAACAACAACAGCAAAGAAACATGACTAAGTGAAGCGATGAGAATATTAATCTAAAATATATACATATATATATATATATATATATATATATATATATATATATATAAAAGAAACCCTAGAATTGGCGTAAAGAACTACAGATGTTATTAAAAGATTCCTTTAGTAAGAAGCTAAACAAACAAGGATAGAGTTTCTTGCCATCTTCCATTAGTTTATTCCTGGTTAAATTTAATCACTATCATAGTTATTCACATTTCTTTTAAAAAGTATTAAAGATTAATATATGAATATATCTATGCTTGTCTATGTGCATGCGTGCAGTAGCAGAACGATTTTGGTAGCTGAAGTAATGGTGGTGGTGGGTGTAGAAGTAGTAGTAGTAGTAGTAGTAGTAGTAGTAGTAGTTAGTAGTTGTAGTAGTCATAGTAGTAGTGGTAGTAGTAGATAACATTTAACTTTCTCAATACCTATACCTCTTTGCCCGGCCCAAAAAGATTCTTAGAAAACCATCACATAACCCCGCTACTACCCTCTCCTTCACCACCGCTGCCGCCATACCACCACCATCACCACTTCAATCACAACCACCTCTACTTCAACCACAACCACTACCACCTCCATCTCTACTTCACTCACCAACGTCTAGTCAACGATAAAGCTTCTACTCGGTCGCTCGACCTGCTAGAATTAGCAGCCAAATCTTCCACCAATCACTTTTTTTTTAAAAAGAAGAATTCATTGCAAAATAACTTTCCTAAAGAGACTGTACTTAAATAAAAGACTGGGTGGTCACGACTGGAACGCTATTGATAAGTCTACACCATTAGTGCTGACCTGGGGCTAAAACACAACTACTTTTAATATTTCGGAAGTTGTGTCTGTCTCTACAAGCTAGAAATAACAACTAAATGTCTTTTCAATTACACATTTGTTTTAGAAATAGTCACATTGTTTAATGTCACCCAAGCTACATTACTACAAGGTTGTCATTTTCAGATATATTATATCTTGGACTACATGCCATTGATTGTAGTTCTACCCGTTCAGGTCTGACCTGGGGCTAAACCTCAAAACCGATATTCTCATTTCCTCATTTTGTTTTTGGTTAATTCTTCATTAGACTCTTTCAGTGTTGAAATATGTCAAGCATGTTGTTTAATTCCAGGTCTGATCTAAATAAGTACTGACCTATGATCAGATATATTCCAGCAGTGACCACTGTGTCTGTTTCAACTGCATATATCTAATATATATTTTTTTTAAAGAACCGCCAGATGTGATTTGAGGGAGATTTGACTACGCTTCTATAGCAAGTCGAACAAAACTATATGTGTTTTGTTTGTGTAAAAGCACTTACGTTAGTTGGTTTGCAGATGCATTAAGTGTGCTTGTGATTATGGTTGTATATTGAATCTTAGGTCCTATCAAATATACAATTTTTAAAAAAATGGTAAACGGTTAAATTTCGAAAACGGTTAACACTAAAAATCTTAGCAGAATAAGATAGAAATAATGAAGTGGGCGTGAGGGGGAGAGAGAGAGAAAGAGAAAGGAAGGGAAAGAAGCGGAGGGAGGCGCCGTAAGGAAAGAGAGGGAGAAGGTAAGGGAAGGACCGGGTGAAGGATAGGGAGGAGGAAGAAGAGAGAAAGGGAAGGATATAGAGCGAGGAAGAGAGATATTGAAAATAATTTCCCTAAGAGACTAGTTTTAAAGAAAAACATATTTTTGTGTGTGTTGCAAATAACGACAAACCGTTATTTACAGAATTTGTAAAGTTTTTTTTTTACTTCGTTGAAGCATTTCTTAGCAATAACTAAATGTTTTGCATCTCTGTCTGTTAGCAACAGTAACTACATGTTTCTGCGTGGATTCTGTTAGCAACAACTAAACGTTTCTAGAATGTGGTGTATCGATCTGTTAGCAACAGTAACTAGATGTTCCTAGTATGTGGTCTTTCCATCTGTTAGCAACAACAACTAAATGTTTCTACAATGTAGTTTCTCCATCTGTTAGCAACAGTAAGTAAATATTTCTACTATGTGGCCTCTTCATCTGTTAGCAACAGTAACTAGATGGCCCTAGTATGAGGCCTCTCCGTCTGTTATCAACAGTAAGTAAATATTTCTACTATGTGGCCTCTCCATCTGTTAGCAACAGTAACTAGATGGTCCTAGTATGAGGCCTCTCCGTCTGTTAGCAACAGCAACTAAATGTTTCTGTTTGATTTTTCTATTTGTTAGCAACGGCAAACTAAATGCTTCTGTTTGACCATGCCATTTGTTAGTAACAACGACTACATGTTTCTACTATCTAGTCTTTCTATGTTAGCAACAATAAATTAATAACTCTATGTGATCACTGTTAGCAACAGTAACTTAATAACCTCTACTCTGTGGCCTCTCCATCTGTTAGCAACAATAACTAAATGTTTGTTTGATCTTCCCATCTATTAGCAACAGTAACTAGATGTTCCTAGTATGTGGTCCCTCCGTTTGTTAGCAATAGCAACTATACTTCTTTTTGGTCTCACCGTTTGTTAGCCACAACTACATTTCTGGTATGTGGTCTCTCCATCTTTTAGCAACAGTAACTTAATATGTCTGTGGTCACTGGTAGCAGTAGTAAGTTAATATCTCTACTATGTTACCTTTCCATCTGTTAGCGACAGTAACTAAAAGTTTTACATTAATATCAACAACAATGGTAACTAGTACTACTAATGCTATTACTATTACAGCGGCTTTTGCTGCTACTACTGCAACCACCACCACCACCACCACCACCACTGCCGCTACTACTACTACTACTACTACTACTACTGCTGCTGCTGCTGCTGCTGCTGCTGCTGCTGCTGCTGCTGGCATCACCAGTATTATCTGTTCCACAAACACATGTACTCCTAACTTAATTCTCAGACAGAATCAGTGTGACACAATAGAACAAGTCTGGACTTTTGAATTATGAGTACAGACCATGTGACAGGCTTCAATTAGTTTCCGCCACAAACAAGACTCGGATTTCGGATTGACTCGAATCTATGATAAAGGATACTTACCCACGTATCCACGCAGTGGGATCGAAGCCGGGATCGCGTGATTGCTGCATCAATTTCATACACAAGTGAGCGCGCGCATTCACTCAAACGCGCATGCGCAGACATGCACGCACGCATACACACGCACACGTTCTCGAATATTCATTTCTGCTCTAGGCACAAGGCCCGAAATTTTTTGAGAGCGGGGTCAGTCGATTAGATCGACCCCGGTACTCAACTGGCACTTAATTTATCGATCTCGAAAGGACAAAAGGTAAAGTCGACATCGGCGGAATTTGAACTCAGACCGTAAAGACAGACGAAATACTGCTAAGCATTTCGCCCGACGTGCTAACGTTTCTGCCAGCTCGCCGTCTTCACTTTCTCGAATATTGCTTGGCTCTGTGTCAGTATTTGACTAACGTATTTTTGTTTTGCTTGTTTTTGTGTGTGACAGATCAGTTACACTGCTTAGTCTAACACTACCCTTTGGCCCATTGACTCGGCAGAGTGAGGTCGTACTCACTCAGAGTACCGACACTCTTGACACTTCTCTAAATGCCCAAACTAAAACTCAACCCGCAAAACAAATCTCCATCCTCTTCTTAAACATCCGCGAACTCTGATTCCAACATATTCTCCCCACTCACACACACAGGGCCGTCTTAACAGCATTATAGCCTCCTAGGTAAATCACTGCACTAGGACCTATAGTTTTTATTTATTGATTGAAAACCACAATATGCCTAGGCCTGTGACGCCCATTTCTGCTATCTAAGCTATATTCTTTACTCAAACTTCACCCCAAAACTTAATGTTTGCGCATACCTAGATACGTTTCGAGTAACATATGTTACTCAAGTACCCAAAATAACAAGGAGTTTTTACCTCATAAACAGGAGTTATACCACAGTCATTTTGTGATCTTTGCTACCCTGGTATCTATTAACCAATTTATTTTGTCCGAGTTAATTATTAACTAAGAGAAAATAAATACATATAATATATATATATATATATATATATATATATATATATATATATATATATATATATATATACATAGTTGTTATATTTTTTGATATCTAAATAGGCTAGATATGATGATGTCTATTTACAGTAAACCAATATGTTGTGCACGGTCTTTAGCGTTCTCATAATTTCTCGTTGCTTTCATTATTTTTCCATTACTAACAAGCAATGCACCCAGTATTAGCCTCTATCCTCTCCTAACTCTTCACTGTCTCTCTTTCTCATATAATCTGTACGTAGCTACTTTTCCCTCTCACCCACTCACATAAATATATTACATATACACAGAAACTAAGTACATTTCGTTTTTCCGTTTCGGTTTTTCCTTTTCTGTCTTCAAATTTTTCTTTCGTCTCAATGTCACGCTAAAATAAAACTTCAATCTTTAACAAAATTTATTTATAGACCTAGCTGTTAACAAAGCGCTATTTATGCAAATCGGATTTGCCGGTTTTACTGTAGACCTTAATAGTTACTACTATGGATCTTTTCTGTTTGGCTGCCAGCATCAATTCTGTTCGAATTGATTTCATATTCAGTATAATGATACACTTTTATAGGCTAATTAATGACGTGAAAGTAATTTCGCTATAAATCAATAAATAAAGAGTTATTAGTAATTAACATTTGAAAATCTTGGTAATTTTAGCCAATCGTAAACCACAGACACATTCATGTCTGTTTCGATAGTAACAAGCGGAACATGAGAAATCTCTTGCCTGTTGCCATGGTAACATTTTTGAAAAGTCTGCGAGGAAGCACGTGTCGATTATTTGTGTGATTATTTGTGTGATTATTTGTGTGATTATGACAGCAAGCTCCAGTAACTTCGCTTCTATGATGGAAAAATTGAAAACAGAGGTGGACATTGTGTCGTACCTTCAAGAAAAGGGTGTTATACCCAAAAGAAAATTATGGCGTGGTGGGAATATTTACTGGTGATACTGGCACCGAGAATGTATAGAGTCTGTGTCGGTAAGGAAAGACACGTGTTTTGAAGGTGGGACCCTTCCTCTTAGGACTGAAGTGCTCTTCCTTTACTCATGGGTTAAAGAATTGACTTCAGTTCGGCTTTGTGTTGAAGAACTGGGGATGAACCATTGCACAGTTGTTGATTACAACAACTGAGTTAGAAAAATATGTGGTGGTCCTGGCGACGAAACAGTCTTCTCAAGACGTAAGTACAACGGAGGAAGGGTCCTACCTGAGCAGTGAGTTTTCGGAGGAGTGTGTCGTGAGACCAGACAGGTTTGTCTGTATGCAGTACCATGTCGGAATCGTGACACACTAGAAGAATGCATACGGGAACTACAATTTTCAGTGATTTGTGGAGGGTGTACTCTCACATCCTGAAATTGATGGCTACAATTTTGAGCATAGAATGGTGAACCACAGCGTTGAGTTTGTTAACTCGAAAGATGGTACCCACACTCAACAAGTGAAGAGTATGTGGGCCTCTGTGAAGCGAAGTAATAAACGATGCTGTGGCACTCACCTTTCTATGGTAGATTCATATCTCTGTGAATTTATGTGACGCAGGAGGTATGAAAATTGTGATTTGTTTGAAAAGTTAATTGAATGCATTTCTAACATTCGTTTATAATTTTAAAAATATTTTGTAATGTGTTGCTTATTGCATGCTTAAATGTTTATTTTTTAAGCATATTTTGTTCACTCTTAATTTCATATATAGCATATAAACATATACATCTTTTGGGACATTGTCATTTTATAAGATTTTGCTGGCAAATTTTTAAATTAACATAAACATTTATTTACATGAAAGAAGATTACCGGAGAACTTTCATCTAATCCTTCGAAATCTTTCTGTTAAAAATTGTAATGTGTTTATCGCTTGTAGCGTGTTGTTTATTGCATTTGCATTAAATGCATATCTGAATGCTTAAATGTTTGGTTTTTAAGCATATTTAAATTGTAATTAAACATATTTAAATTGTAATGTGTTCATCGCATTTGCATTAAATATATATTTAATGCTTAAATGTTTGTTTACTCGTTCCTTTTTGTTATTGAGCATTGAGGTGGTTGTGAGGTGTGCAATAATCTTAATTAAATCTCATTACTAAAATATAGACCTTATGCTTGTGTGTGTGTGTGTGTGGGGGGGGGTTATGTATAATTATGCATAAAGATAATAAAACTTTGAAAGAAACTACCTACATTTAAGTAGAGCAAAATTTTTACAACGAAAAGCTAACAGTAACTTCGAAGTTATTAATGAAACCAAACGTTAGTAGAACTTCGAAGTCACTGTCAATATTTTCACTGTTAATAAACATGTTTGAATGTATGTATGTATGTATGTAGGGCAGCGGACTCGCGGTCATAGGATCGCGGTTTCGATTCTCAGACCGGGCGTTGTGAGTGTTTATTGAGCGAAAATACCTAAAGCTCCACGAGGCTCCGGCAGGGGATGATGGCGAACCTTGCTGTACTCTTTCACCACAACTTTCTCTCACTCTTACTTCCTGTTTCTGTTGTGCCTGTAATTCAAAGGGTCAGCCTTGTCACACTGTGTCACGCTGAATATCCCCGAGAACTACCTTAAGGGTACACGTGTCTGTGGAGTGCTCAGCCACTTGCGCGTTAATTTCACGAGCAGGCTGTTCTGTTGATCGGATCAACTGGAACCCTCGACGTCGTAAGCGACAGAGGGCCAACAACAACAATGTATTATGTATGTATTATGTAAGGAGTATTCCTCGACTTAAAGTAGTAGGCATGTACTATGAGTGCTCTGTTTGGTTTACCATTGAAACTCCAGTTTCAACAGCAACTGAATATGTGATGTTGAGAGACCGACTATCAGAAGCGGCTATATGTAGTTTTTTTCCTTGAGCAGATAAAGATTAAAGTAAAAATGAAAAAGCAAACCGTTTGCATCACTTGAAAAAGACGTTTAATTTAGATCGAGAATATAGCTATACAGAGTCTCTATCTGTCTGTATGTATGTATGTATGTAATCGTTTAAGGGAGGGTCGTCGCCATACTCCTCCAACAAACCCTTCTGAGGAGCGCTCGAATTAGGTTTTACTCCAAACACTTGCGTGAAAAGCGCTTTGGTAAGATCGGCTGAAATGTATGATTAATACTGTTTGTATAAATGTTAATACACGTACACCATGTATGCTACTGACGCAGTAAGTCTTGTGCTGTGTGCAACATGAATGTACTATAAAGTATATCTATTGTAGTAATGTAAATTCTAGCCTTCACTATGTTTATAATCCAACACACTGGATATATATATATATATATATATATATATATATATATATATAAACAAATGTCTTTAACAATTGTTTCCCATGCAGAAAAATTAGAAGCCCATCTGACCAGTTCCAGTCATATTTGGGAAAGTCTATCAGAAACCCCGCATTCAGAGTTATGTATAGTTAAGGATCTTTTCGGTTTGGCTGCCAGCATTTCAAAAAATTTCACCGACATTTTTTAAAATTTGGCACGATAATACACTTGCCCGAATTGAATTGCTGAAGTTATTTCACTTTTCCCAGAAAAATGTTTGGTAAATTTTCAGATTAGCACCCGCACGATTTTCACTAGGGTGTTAGGGTTAGGGTTAGGGTTAGGGTTTAGGGTTACGGTTAGGGTTTTAGGGTTAGAGTTAGGGAATTTCGTCCCTAACCCTAACCCTAAACGTAACCTTAAAACCTAACCCTAAAAAACTAACCCTAACCCTAACACCCTAGTGAAAATCGTGCGGGTGTTAATCTGAAAATTTACCAAATCCTTTTTAAAAAGTTATAGAGGTTTAAAATTTGATCATTTTCACCCACTTTGAAACAGGATTTGGAAGCTCTCATTTTGTGCGTGACTGCACATTTTGTCGTCCTGAAAATAGCACGTGTTGTCAATATTTGTAAACTCTACAATGGATCTTGTCAATCTCCACCTGCACAACTACCTCAATGTTCATTGACAAAAAGAAACAAACATTTAAGCATTCAATATACATTTAATGCAAATGTGATAGACAATACGTTACATGCGATAAATACATTACAATTTTTAACAGAAAGATCTGGAAGAATTAGACGAAAGTTCTCCGGTAATTTTCTTTCATGTAAATAAATGTTTATGTTAATTTAAAAGAGAAAAACAGTTTTAAAACTCTGAGCGAGATGTTGGCAAATAAACTTTAATTTAAAAGATTTATCAAAAAAAAATTTTCTTAGCTGTTATAAGTGAAGGGAAAAGTATTCATCGAGATTCGAAACCGCTTTTCCGGATTGCTCTCACTGTAGTGAGGGGAGGACAGCTATTAAGACTCCGAGAATAACAAGATAGTATGAAATCATGATTTCCTTAACCACAAATAAAACGAGATGGCTCCCAACACGTAATCGAAACCAGTTCGCCAATTTACTTTATGAGCTTGGCTTGCTGCTTACTACATAGGTTAGACGTCAGTTGACGATCATTGGTTAAAAAATAAACGACGAGTAAATAGTCAAAAAGCAAAGAAGTTGATATAACATTGATTTAGGTCAGTAGAAAAAAAAATTTACTGCTTAAAAAAAAAAAAACTAATACGAAACAAAACAGTGGGGCTCGTCCGGGATTCGAACCCGGGACCTCTCGCACCCTAAGCGAGAATCATACCCCTAGACCAACGAGCCGCTTACATCAGCGGTGGCGTTATTTATATCATATATACCGTAAGTACAGCAGTCAGCTTGCGTTGCTGATGTTCAGCAGCTTCAATCAGGAAATACATCTTTTTTGTTAATCCCACTATGCCGGAAACATGATTATTACCGTCTTCTCTGAATATAACAATTTTTACTCCTTTCGCAGGCATTGTTAACTGTATTAAATGAGTGAAGGAAGAAATCAGTGAAAAGTACATGTGCTTGTGTGTGTGTGTGTAAGTGTTATGTATATATGTGTATGAGAGCACAGAAGCAGCCTATAAAGCAAATAATGTTTACATGAACTTTGTGGATTCCAGTAGTCATCAAATCTGTTATATACAAGTATAGAATGTGGAAAACAAAAACAAGCTCAGAGTAACAACAGAAGAGGCCTCAGAATGTGTGAGTGCGTGCATGCGTGTATATGAATGTGTGCATGCGTGTGTATATGGATGTGTGTGTGTGTGTGTAGCAGCCTAGCATGCCGCTTACGGACTTACTTTTCTATGACATTGTTTATAAGTGACAAAGGGTTAAAATCATAATATGAATGTATATTAAGTTTATATCTTAATGTACCAGCGACTTGTTTCCAAATTGTCTTCGTCTTCTAGCCAGCCATAATAAGCCTAAAATTTGACACTTATCTATCCGTTTCCTCTGCGATGCAAAAATAATTCTCTGTCTCCTACGCATTCAAAATAATTCGTAAGATCGTTCATCACATGAAAGCGTTTGTGAAATATTGACTTCAAAGGAAATCAGAGCAGACCGCGAGTCCGCCTCGTCAGGCTCTTTGGAATTTACCATGCATGCATTATACATATATACATGTATGAGCCAACGAAAGAACCTCTCTCTCTTTGCCGTTGTCGCTTTACTTGATGGACTAACGACTCTGTGAACGGAATAGCCGAGCAGAATAATCTTTTTATGTTATTATATTATTGTCACAAAGGCAAAGGATGAGTTAGTGGAGAGTGACATTGCTGGGACAAGTGAGATGTTATGGGTATTCATTCATTCATTTATTCATTCATGAGAAAAAGTAAAAATAAAAACAAAAATTCAGAATGAGTATTCAAAGTCAATTACACTGTGCTATAAAGAAATCATGGCTCTATTACAGCATCGCTATGTATCATAAAGCTCAGTGAATGCAGAAGGCTGTTTTTCTTTGATATATCTTATTAAACAACTCGCTGTTATTATACACGCAAAGGCGGCGAGCTGGCGGAATCGATAACAGCGTCGGATAAAACGCATAGCGACATTTCGCCGGTCCTTATGTTCTGAGTTCAAATTCTGCTGAGGTCAACCATTACCTGTCATCCTTTCGGTGTCAAATAGATACCAGTCAAGCACTGAGATAGATGTAATTGACGACGAAAATAAAGAATACGTACACCCGGTGCTGAGGGTTTAGGGTTTAGGATTAGGATTAGGATTTTTGTTACGCCGAAAACATCTTTTTCTCTTAGTCTTCTTAACAAAAAAACGTACATCGCAAGTTATTTCATGTTAAAGTTGTCGTATTTCTGTAATTTCAACCAATGACTGACGTCCATTCAGCCGAATTTATTAAGTGCTGACTACGTAAACAAACGATTCTGAAACGATTCTGGCGGTGATAAAATTATTATTTCCTTGTCAAAAAATGGCTGAAGCATATTGGCAGTAGCTAATAAACCTTTCTATTATAGGCACAAGGCCTGGTTTTTGAGGGAAGGAGCAAGTCAATTAGGGTTAAGGTTAGAGTTAGGGAAAATGAACACACGTGTGTTGCCTCTCTGCAAAATGTCAGAAGTAATGGAGATTAAATACGCTTTACACCGCTTAAATTGCCAAAGGAGTAAGTATAAACAGCTGAATACTTGTCAGTGATTGGTTGAAATTATCGAAATAAGACAATTTTTTACATGAAATAAATTCGAATACAAATTTTTTTTTTCTGTTCTATAACACAAAATAGATAAGTATACGAAGTTTGAAAGTCTTTCGGTACCAAAAACACTACATAAAACATAAATGAAAACTGGTGCCCCCGTTTTGAACAAGATCCGTGTATTCTTTCATTCTGTTACTTATTTCAGTCATTTGACTATGGCCATACAGGAGCACCACCTTAGAAGGTTTGTATGCCGAGTACTTATTCTGTATTTCTCTTTTGCCGAACCGCTAAGTTACGGGGAGATAAACACACCAGCATCGGTTGTCAAGCGATTGCGTGGGGACAAGTACACACACACACACACACACACACACACACACACACACACACACACACACACACACACAAATGACGGGCTTCTTTCAGTTTCCGTCTACTCACAAGGCTTTGGTCAGCCCGAGGCTATAGTAGAAGACACATATTCAACGGTTCCACGCAGTAGGCCTGAACCCGGAACCATGTGGTTGGGAAGCAAGCTTCTTACCACACAGCTACATCTATCTATCTATCTATCTATCTATCTATCTATCTATCTATCTATCTATCCATCTATCTATCTATCTATCCATCTATCGAGAGAGAGAGAGAGAGAGAGAGAGAGAGAGAGAGAGAGAGAGTGAGAGAGAGATAGAGAAAGAGAGAGAGAGAGAGAGAGAGAGAGAGAGAGAGAGAGAGAGAGAGAGAGAGAGAGAGAGAGAGAGAGAGAGAAAGCAAGATAACAAAAGTAATGTATTCGAAAATGAAAGTAATATAATTTTCACCTTGTTTAAATGAAAGTAATGTTACTCTTCACTGTTTTTATTCAAATAATAATCATTATATATCTATACATATAAATTTGACATGGGCGATTCTTTCTTGTCTTGGGATTCACGGTCAAACGGCTGGGTGGAATTGCGCGAAAAATTACAAAGATGTGTAGAATGATCCGGTGGTGTTACTGGGCTTTGTATTTTTTCATAGCTTACTCTTGTGTTTATGAATGAGAAAGGAAGTGATGATAGATGATTAAGGAAGGAAGGGGTGATGTCATACTTGGTAGTGGGATGATGAAAAGTGTACGCTGAAAAAATAAATCAAACAGCGTTTCAACTCTGTGTGAATAGATGTGTGTGTATGTAAAAGGGGAGGGGTATGTGAATATGTGTGTGAAACCTTTTTTAGGATTTATCTTTTATTTTGTATCTTTCACATGTTTCAGTCATTGGACTGCAGCCATGCTGGGGCACTGCCTTGAAAAATTTTAGTCGGTTGAATCGACCCCAGTACTTGTTTTTTTAAAGCCTGGTACTTATTCTATCGGTCTATTTTGCTAAGCCGTGTAGGGCAGGATTCGTGACATATGAACTTCGCTGCCGGCTAGCTTGGAAGTTGGGGATCTTTTCCTTTTGGCCGGCACATAGAAAAAATAATTTTTTGTAACTAAACACTTTCAAATTTCGTATACTGGTAGAATGTGTCATTTAAAACATCATTTACTCTTGGCGTTTTTAAGAAAATTCTTTGTCAACATCTTGTTGACAAACCACAGAAGTAATTGTTTTCACCCCAATAGACGTCATTGATTGGTTGAAATTACCGAAATCCGACAACTTTAACACGAAATAACTTCGAAAATAAAGAATTTTCTTAAAAACGCCAAGAGTAAATGATGTTTTAAATGACACATTCTACCAGTATACGAAATTTGAAAGTTTAGTTACAAAAAATATTTTTTTCTATGTGCCGGCCAAAAGGAAAAGATTCGGAAGTTGGTCAGTAGCAAAAAAAAAAAAAAAAAGGGACTTCTGGAGGAGAAGGTAATCAAAAGAATGTCAACAGTGAGTGTATAACGAATCTGAATGAGCTAAACAGAAATAACTGGCGACTTAAGCCCTGATGTACGTAAAGTAATAAATCTTTGAAAAATGTATTCTCGTCTCCATTAGTTTGTTTGCATATAGCTTAACAAAGCTCTAACTGGTGACTCCGACGATAGAAGAACAGCTCTTGCTATCGAAACAAACACTGATGCTACCACAGTTCTGGCCTAAGAGGGATGAACTGTGGTTCGCGCAGGCGGTACCTCAATTCGATATAAACAAGGTAACGAAGTACTCTCACGTTGTGGCGGCACTAGAAGAAGATATAGCAACGAGAGTGCTGGACATTTTAACCCCCACCAACGAAAAAATACGCTATATTGAAAGATAGGCTAGTGGATACATTCCGATGCAATGAAAGAGAAGCAGCAGCCAAGATATTGGAGGAGGAATTAGGCGATTCCAAGCCTTCGGAACTGATGAACAGGATGTTGGCATTAGTCCCCCCCTTCCCGCAGGTGAGTCACTTTCCTCCGCAAGCTGCCACTCCAGGTCCAGGGCCTCATAACACAGACCGAAATCAAGGACCTGCGGCAATTAGCAAAGACAGCTGACAAACATTTTTTATCCAGTGGTGTCATGGTCAACGCCATAAGGTCGGCCCTGAGACAGGGTAGGGTTAAACATGATGACCTGTACTTCTACCACGCAAAGTTCGGTGAAAAGGCGACAAAGTGCAAACAAGCATGTAGCTTCGGGACCTTTTTACCAGTGACCCAGGGAAATCCAGACACAACCAAATGTTCCTCTATGTCCGCGATCGCAGCTCCGGACGCAGGTTCCTAGTCGATACAGGAGCAGAAGTCAGCGTGATCCCGGCGTCGGCAAGGGACCTCCGTCACGGAAAGCAGAGCCAACCTTTAACAGCTACGAACGGGTCCACAATCGAGGCATACAGTCGTCGCACCCTTTCTCTCAACACCGGTTCACGAAAATACACATGGGCATTCACCATCGCCGATGTCCATCAGCGCATAATCGGTGCAGACTTTCTTCGAGCACACTTGCTGCTGGTTGATTTGCGGGGAAGACGACTCCTCGACAACAACACATACGCTTCCGTGACTCTTTCAACAACTGCACATGGCGTCCTCCGCATAGCAATCATCTCGCAGACCAAGAACGAATTCTTGAATCTTCTTCTAATTCGTCCCCATCTCACTACTCCGACATTCTCCAAACCTACAGCCCACCACGTGGTGACACATCACATCTCCACCCCCCCCCAGTGCACAGCCGCGCATGTCGTCTATCATCAGACAAATTTGCAATTGCAAAGGCCGAGTTCGACAATATGGAGGCGTTGGGCATAGTTCGCCGATCAAGCAGTCCCTGGTCATCACCCCTGCATGTGGCCCCCAAATCCAACGGAGGTTATCGACCCTGCGGAGATTACCGCCATCTCAACGCGGATACGACACCTGACCGCTACCCCATTCCACCTATACAGGATTTTTCAGCCCAGCTAGCCGGGTGCTCGATTTTCTCCAAAGTTAACCTCATCCGGGGATATCGCCAAATACGAGTACAAGACGACGATGTCCCGAAAACCGCTGTGATCACTCCTTTCGGTCTGTACGAATTCCTACGTACACCATTGGGCTGAAAAACGCAGCACAATCCTTCCAACGCCTGATGGACACTGTGTGCAGAGGAATCGATTTTGTCTTTGCTTACTTAGATGATATCCTTACAGAGCTACATAAAAAGCATCTAATGACGCTCTTTGATCGGCTGGAACAGTATGGTTTAGTAATCAAGCCCGCCAAGTGCGTTTTTGGTGCAACAGAAATCGACTTCTTGAGACATCGAAACACAAATGCCGGCGCTACACTCCTGCCAGAAAAAGGAAAAAGGTATCCTATCCTTTCCATGCCCCACCACAAGCAAGGCTCTACATCAATTCGTGGGCATGGTAAATATTTACCATCGCTTCATCCCTTCTGCAGCAAAAGTGATGAGACCCCTATACAAAAAGAGAGTTCAAAAAGGCAGGTGGAATGGAATAGTACGATGACTTCAGCCTTCGAATCCACAAAGCAAGCCCTGGCTCGAGTAACCATGCTGTCCCATCCTCATATGTCAGCTTGGACTGCATTCACAGTTGACGCATCCGACACAGCCTTCTTCAGCCGACAACTACGACCCCATGAACAGAAATACAGTGCTTTTGACAGGGAACTACTGGCTGTCCATCTAGGTGTCCGCAACTTTCGCTATTTCCTTGAAGGCCGCACGTTTACAGTATTCATGGATCACAAACCACTCACGTTTCAGTTTCCGTCTACCAAATCTACTCACAAGGCTTACGTCGGCCTGAGGTTATAGTAGAAGACACTTGCCTAACGCGCAACGCAGTGGGATTGAACTCGGAACCATGTCGTTGGGGAGGCAAGCTTCTTACCACACAACCACGCCTATGCCTATTTCTTAATATTTCAGAAATTTTTCTCAACAACGATTTCAATTCAAAAGGCGATCAGGTATATAAAATACCAGTATTAGTTTCTTGTATTCTTTTACTTGTTTCAATCCTGTCGGTCTTACGGGGACGCTAAACAAACCAGCTTTAGTTGTAAAGTGTTGGTGGTAGACAAACACAAAGACACGCACACGCACGCACACGCGCGTACACACACAAAAACACACACACACATGTGAAGGCGCATGGCTTCACATATATGTGAAGGCGAATGGCTCAGCGGCTAGAGCGTCGGGCTCACAGTCATGAGGTAGTGAGTTCGATTCCCGGACCGGACCGTGTGTTGTGTTCTTGAGCAAGATACTTTATTTCACGCTTCTCCAGTTCACTCAGCCGTAGAAATGAGTTGCGACGTCACTGGTGCCAAGCTATATCAGCGTTCGCCTTTCCCTTGGATAACATCGGTGGCGTGGAGAGGGGAGGCTGATATGCATGGGTAACTGCTGGTCTTCCATAAACAACCTTGCCCGGACTGGTGCTCCAGAATGTAACTTTCCAGGTGCAATACTATGGTAATTACTGACGGAAGGGTTCAGTCTTACTGCGTGGCACCTTCGGCATGTATCTTCTACTTTAGCCTGGGGTCAACCAAAACCTTGTGAATGGATTTGGTAGACGGAAACTGAAAGAAACCCATCGTTTATATATATGCATCGGTCCAGACGCGTTTTCCACTGTTCGAAGCAGTCCTAGAAATCATGGGAAGTGATACTTTTTAAAACCTCCGTCGTTTTTTTCTTCACCTCTTCCACATCTGCAAAATATTTTCCTTTAAGGACTTTTTTTCATTCGGATGAACCGAAAAAAGTCAAAGGGAACAAGATCGGGCGAAGAGGGAGAGTGGGTAAGTGAGGTGTTGCCATTTTTGGTAAAAACTGTTTGACAATCAAGGCGGTGTGCGCACGCGCATTGTCGTGATGAAACCACCACTCCCAACTTTGCTGCAGGTCGAGGCATTTTCGTTTCACCGCGTCTCGCAAACGCTTCAGAACTGTCAAGTAAAATGTCTGGTTAGAAGTTTGACCAGGAGGCACAAATTCTGTGTGGACAATTCCTTTCGCATCGATGAAACAAATCAGCATCGTCTTGACATTGGACTTCACTTGGCGCGCTTTTTTGGGGCGTGGTGACATTGAATGCTTCCATTGACTTGATTTCTGATTCGTTTCCGGGTCGTAGCCGTAGCACCAGCTTTCATCATCAATTATGAATTTCGGAAAAGGTTCTGATCAACTCCCAAGTGTTCTTTTAGCTCACGACACACGTTCAGTCGCGACTGCTTTTGATCTTTCGTGAGCAAGCGAGACACAAATTTTGCTGCAACTCTTCTCATTCGCAGTTCCTCACTCAAAATTCGTTGGCAGGAGTTATATCAACAAGTTCATTAATGACACCAGTCATATCGACAAGTTCGTTAATTGTTCGGCGACGGTCCTCTAAGATCACTTCAGGAATTTTCGTGATGTTTTCCTTTGTTCAGGAGGTCGACGGTCACCCTGAACAAGGCTGGTCTTCAAGAGAGAAGTGATCATTTCTAAAGCGTGAAAACCACTCGTGAACTTGTGATTTGTTCATGACAGCGTCCTTGTAAGCTGTTTGAAGTATGAGAACTGTATTGGCCGCCGTTTTCCCCAACAGCAAACAAAATTTCACGGAAGCACGCTGTTCTTTCGTTTCAACCATCGCAAAAATCGACGAACAAGGGAGAAGCACTGCAAAACGAAGACACACCACATAGCAGTACGACTTCACTCGACGACGCCGGTTGGCAGACTGATGCCTGAGGGGTGCATAAAGTGGCTTCTAGCGGCGGAAACCCGAACTACAACGAGCTTGTTCCACAGAGAATGTTTCCGGTTACTTTTGGGTACCCCCTCGTCTATCTATCTATCTATCTATCTATCTATCTATCTATCTATCTATCTATCTATCTGTCTGTCTGTCTGTCTGTCTGTCTGTCTGTCTGTTTATTTTTCTGTTTTTTTTGTCTGTCTGTCTGTCTGTCTGTCTGTCTATCTGTCCGTCCGTCCGTCCGTCCATCCGTCCGTCCCTCTCTCTGTCTAAATTCTTTTTCTAAAACAACTTTTGTTTCACTTAATATCATATCAAAAGCAAAGTAACAATGTTTCGTTTTATGATCCAGAAAACAATCCCACTGAAGTTAGCAGAGTTCTTTGGAAAATGAAATAAAACAATGCACCATAGTACCCGGCAAAGAAGTTCAACTAGGAGAATGTTTCTCTTTGACACAGTTTATTTCGAAGTTCTTTAGGTGTGGTTGCATGGTTAAGAAGCATGCTACCCAACCATGTGACCTTGGGTTCAATTCCACTGCGCAACACCTTGGGCAAACGCCTTCTAATATAGCCCCGGCCTAACGAAAACTTGATACTCATATTTTAGCTTATATTTTTTATTTCAAAGCAAATGTCGCTTTTTCACTTTCTCCTCTCTTTCAGTTTCTGCTCTCTTCAAAGCATAAAGAAAAAAAAAAATTACGGAAATTAACGAATGATCGTATGATCCCATATAAACAACCTTATGATCGAGTTGACAACTTTCCTGCTTCAAACGAAAGAATGCCATAAAATAATTTTTTTGGCACACACACACACACACACACACACACACACACACACACACACACACACACACACACACACACACACACACACACACTTCTGTATAAATTATGTTATTTCTTGCTCTGTGCACGTGCAAAATTACAGCTCAAATCCAATTGAAATCATCTTTTTCTATTCTGTAATTCATGTTTGTGATGAGTGTATTTAAAAACCTGATCTTCGATATGAATTCAAAAGGAAGTTCTCCCAGAAATCTTGTCCTTTACCTGTTGTTTCCAGCATGTCCGGGTGACATTTGTGTCCCCCCGCCTGATTTTTTCCCCTAAATTTCTTCCGATGTCTTCAATACAGAAGATAAGGATTTCGCCAAAAAAACAAAAAAAAAAAACCAAAAAAAAAACAAAAAAAAAACATGTTCTCAATATTTTCATTTTCTCCCTCCCCATCCTAATTTCATTACTTTTTTCGAATTTTTCTTTCTTGATAATCAACGGAGGGAAAAAAAAAAAAGAGAGTACGAATCTTTAAGAATTTTCTGCTTTCTTTTTTCTTAAAGAAACACTAAAAATCTCCTTCTCAAACATCCACCCATCACCTCACCACTTTCAAAAAGCTACAAACTCCCAATGTTTCACTTTTAGCTTTTTGGAAAGAGGGGAAGTTTCTTCAGAAATAATACCGTTCACCTGTTGTTTCTAGCATGTCGGATTTTCTGGCGGTGCTCTAATAATTTTTACGTCTTCTGTTTCAATGCAATTCTGCGCATGCGTGAAACATCTGACGAAAGTGAAACATTGGGTGTTTTTAGCTTTTTGAAAGCGAGGAGGTGATGGGTATGCTAGGTGGGGGAAGGGGCATTGAGTATTTCTTTAAAAAAAAGTAAACTTTAAAAAAAATATTTCCCAGATTCGTAATCTCAATATTTTTCTACATAAAAAAAAAAAAAATCGTAAAAGTTACAAATTAAGACAGGGGGAAACTAAAATTTTGAAAACGTGCTTTCTGAGCAAATCGTATTAACCACCTTTTATACGATGAAACAATTCATAGTTTGTAATCCTTCTTAAGAACAGAAAGCACTTTCATGCAAATCCATGCAAATTGTACCCTCTCCTCTTCACTTTTAAGCAAACGTTACGCCAATACGCTATTACGCCAATATTTCAGTTCACTATATATCTACTGTGCTGATTCTGCCCATAAGAAGGCAACAAATAGTGCAATATGACTGTATGTCATAACAGCCGGGCAACGCCGGGATGCCATTGCTAGTGCGCGTGCGTATGTATTTATGTATATATGTATATATCTATGTATCTATGTATCTTTGTCTCTGTATCTGTGCTTGTCACCTACCACCGCTTGACAACTGATGCTGGTGTGTTAACGTCCCGGTAAATTGGCGGTTGGGCAAAGAGACCGATAGAATAAGTACTAGGCTTGAAAAAATAAAGCCTAGGTTCGATTTATTCGATTAAAACCCTTCAAAGCAGTGCCCGAGCATGGCTGCAGTCAAATGACTGAAACAAGTTAAAGATAAAAGATAAAAAATGTGTGTGTGTGTGTGTACACAGTGCAGAAGTAACGCCGTTTTGTATTTGAAATTTCTAGTTTCTAATTGAGTTTCTTTTTCATTTCTTTAAACTCCTGTGCTTTCTTTCAGTTCCTTATTCGTTTCTTTAAATAATGTAATAAATTTGTGTTCAATAAAAAATTACTTAATAAATTTTGACCTTTCAATTTTGGGAAAAAAGTGCGGATTATACTCGAGGATTTACGGTAATCTGATGGTGCCACGATAAAATAAGTGAAACGCTTGTTTAATGCGTATATTCACCCCACCCAGCATTCTGCGTTGACTGAGCATTGTAATGGATTTGATTGATACCCATTAACTTTTATAGTTTACTCGTTACGGTCATTGGACAGCAGCCATGCCGGGAGAGCACTCAAAGCGTTTTGTCGGATAAATCGACACTAGCTGAGTTATCTCTTTATTCTTTTAAAGTCTGGTACTTATGTCGAATTGACGCGGACGTAAACAAAACAACACAGGTTGTCAAACGGTGGTGGGGGAAACACCAATATAATGACACACACACATACATATTTGCATGTATGCATACATCCCCATCGCGCGCGCGCACACACACACACAGACATGCATACATGCTCATACACAGACATACATACATGTATACATACACACGTACATATTCATACATAGATACATACTTACATGCATACATGCATATTCATACATACATGTACGCACACACACACACACACACGCACTCACACACATGCATACGTACATTCATACATATGTACAAACAAAAATACCCTGTTGTTGATGTTGAAATTCCATTGGCAAGAAATTTTAAAATAAAACTGAATGACATACACACACACATACATACGCACACGCATCCATTCATCCATACATACATGCATACATACATACATAACTGTACTTACACACACACATGTACACACATAAACATAAACAAAATTGAGCTAAGAGAAATAACTCAGAGTGGCAGTGGCATGTATTTTAACAACATAGACAAATATAGGTATATCAGATACCACCATACAACATAAACTCGTGATTTATTAAAATCATCTCCGCTTTAAGAATCAATAAAGACCAGCTCCACTCGAGAAGAAGGGGAGATAATCTCAAGATTCAGGGATTTTCCATAGTTGACATGCTATTAATGAAAAGATTATTGCCTGAAGCTAAGAGAACAGTCGATGATATACGTTTCTGGTTCAATAACCAGCATCCGCACCAGAATGGAAAATAAGCATGGTGCCAGGAGGATTACTTAATGAGGAATGGACTGTTGATAAACATGAGTTCCACCTAACCCTTTTCCTTACTCTTTGTCTTGTTTACGCGTAACCTCTTACTCTTATCACCACTTCTCCTTAATATATCTTTCTGTCTCTCACATACTCTATTCATTTCCTTGTTTATATGTATGCAACGCGTGGAAATTAAAGATAAATGAATTAGTGTATATGTGCGCGCATGTATTTCTGCTGCTACATATCAAATAAAAAATATCTTTTAGTTGAATATCTTTTATCTTTTACTTGTTTCGGTCATCAGACTGCGACCATGCTGGAGCACCGACTTGAAAAGTTTAGTTGAGTAAATCGATACCAGTACTTACTTTTTAAAGTCTGGTACTTACTCTATCGGTTACGGGAGCGTAATCAAAACGAGACCGGTTGTCAAGCGGTGGTAGGGGACAATACACACACGCGCGCACGCACGCACGCACGCACGCACGCACGCACGCACGCACGCACGCACGCACGCACGCACGCACGCACGCACGCGCGCACACACACACACACACACACACACACACACACACACACACACACACACACACTATGGACGTCTTTCGGTTTCCGTGTACCAAATCAATTCAAGGTCGTCAACCCAGGGTCTATAGTAGAACACATTTGCTGAAGGTGTTACGCAGTGGGAGTGAACCCAAAGTCACATGGTTGAGAAGCAAATTTCTTAAGTAAATAGTTACACCTATATTTAAAAAAAAAAAAAAATGATGTCGAATAATAATGTCTCGGTATTCGTGAGGGTTACGTTCCTAGAGAACCCGCGAATAGTGAAAAACCGCGATTATTCG